>NW_018127894.1:511856-557970 GCF_001952655.1 Monopterus albus | reverse complement strand
CTCTCTGTGTCTGTCTGTCCTTTAAAATGGACGCGCATTTAACCAAAAAAAAAATAAAAATCTATTTATAGCTACAAACCCCCTTCTTTAAGTGGAGCATAAATTCCCATTTTTCTCCACAACACTGTTCATGTTTAAGATCAGCCAGACAAAACTAACAATTAACACTAACTTAAACTAAATATGACATGATTCTATTAATTAGATTTGATTAGTATAAGAAGAGTTTTTAGTTTTTATATACTTTTGATATAGATTTAAGTTATACAACTAAAAACAGATCTTTTCCATGAAGCAGTGCTTTCAATGTGATTCAACTCAGTGAGCTAATCTGGCGACATGTGGGCTCTCTTACCGTAACAGTTTCCCAATGCTCAGGCATGGCTGAGAGCTTTCTACACCCCACATCTGCACCTTCTACAACATCCACAGCAGTGTGAATGTCACAAAAACTCAGACAAGAACTATTCATTGTGGACATATTTTTAACAATAATGTGACTGCAACAAGATAAAAAGCAACATTTGAAAATGAGAACTATGACGAAATGTTTTACATTTTTTGTCAATGAATAAAAACTAAAAGTAAAAAATGGACAATGAACATAAATAGCGTCTTTCTCCATCTTCTTAAGTCTCAAAGTCACAATGCTCATCTTCGATCTTTTTGTGCTGATGGTTCAAATTCATGTTTCTGCTGAGGTCCTAAACTGCCACACATGCACAGATTTAACTGAAATGTGAGGAAGGTGTGTACAACAAAAAAACAAAGTCATTCATGTGGTGGTCACTTTGCTCATTTTTTTCCTCAGAAACTGCTCAGTTACTACTGCATATGCTCCTTCCAATTTGGCTCGAGCAGAAGCTTTTCCATAAATGTCCAACAAAATGAAATGCTGTGGTGTCTCCACTGACCCCTGTCGCTGTTGTTGCTCTCCTCCATGTTTATTTTTACTGGTCTGTGAGGGACAGATACTGAATGATGACAACAGGCGGTATGTGCAGAGGAATACGACGTTAAAAATCCACATGAATTCTGATCCGATAGTGGTCACATGGTCAGAGATCAGATAGGATACACATCTAAGACCACATATGCAAGTGGCCCAGATCTGATTTGAAAAATTCTGATTTGGTTTGTTAACACATCAGTGGGAAAAAAAAGCAGATGAGTCACTTGGAGAGGAAAAATGTTGAGTCACTTCAGGTAATGTGAGCATTGTTTACATTTTTATAGTTTGTTTTTATTAAAAGACTAGGACTAAATCAAAATCAGATGACAAAATTAACACCAATCCAGCACTTTAAAACACTAAACTAATGGACAGAAAAGCCACTAATAGTTAGAGCAAAAGGGTTTACACACACACACACATTTTGGAGAAAGCTTTATACACAGTAGGAAATCATGTGTTTTGCAACATCCTCTCTGCTGTGGCTTTCTGGCCTCCAGAGGACTGAGCAGACAGACAGGGAGAGAAGGAGAGGGAGCAAGAGGGATGGAGGGGGACAGTCCCACAGGGGGCTCCAACAACCTTCAGGACAGTGGTTTGTGTAGATGGAGTCCCACTGAGTTTCCAATGATCAGTCTACAGTTCAGCTCAAAACCACTCCTTCCTGTTCCTCAGAAACCATGCACACAAAGCCAACCACACACTTGCAGATATGTTCAAACACATGCACACAACCACGCACACACTTCCATAGTGCCCCTTTTGATTACTTCCCAGTCAGCTGACAGCAGGGTCATCTGATTTTAGCAAACGATACAAAGATTTTTGTTAATCTGGATTAAGGCCTTTTAGGTTTCTTTTTTTTTAAATAAAGAAATAATATTTTTTAGGATTAGTTTTAATTATGATGTAAATTCTGCTGTAGTAAATATTTCAGTTAAAGGTGTGGTGTGTAAGGTTTAGAGGGATCTGTCGGCAGAAATAAGTTTTTGCATTACAATTATAATTAGATTTTCATTTGTGTGTAATCGCCTGAAAACAATCACTGTATTTTCTTCATCTACATGGAGTGGGGCCCCATCACGGAGGCCGTGCTTCAACAGTAGCCCAGAATGTTAAAGTAGCATCTTGAATTGGTGGTGGTGATGTATAGATGGTCCACCATGGAGAAGTATACCTGGTATGGGGCAGGTCTTCCAGAGTCCTGAGGATGGGGCTGGGCTGTGGATAGACATATTCAAGGCTGGGGTTGAGGCTAGGGTGTAGTACTGGTCATGGAACTCTGCCACCAGCCTGGGGGCCACTGACACAGTCATCTGGATCAGTGAAGTGCTAAGAATGGCTGGCATTGTCAGCCAGCCCTGGGCCCTGAAGGGCCTGCAGAAACAGAGGGGCTACGCTTCACAAACAGTGGCTCTGCTCAATAAGGAGCCTCTTCTGTTCACAGAATAGCCTGAGAGAGCAATATTTATACACCAACTGCATGTCACTGCTGCGTTTTTCTGTCACCAATAAGATGCATCGTTTCTTCCTGCTTCAGCTAATATGATGGCCATCTTCTGATCTCTGGGTGTTTGCTAACATGTCTGAAGTGACCTGTGTGTTCATATTTTAATATAGTAGCTTACCTTTGAATCATTAACTTGACACTCTCTGCAGCCACATGTAAGGCTCTGCTCTGCAGTTATAGACTACATGTCAGTGGTAACAAAGTAAAGCGACATTCTGATTGAGACTTGCTGCTTTTCCCTGTTTTATGTAATTTTAATTTGAATATCGCTGGGTTATGAACTTGGTCAGACAAAACAGGATGTCACTTTCTGCTATGATAATCTGCATTTAAATTCATGAATGTTTTTCATCATTATGACTTATGACAGCTTCAGCTCTGTCTCAGGCCTCATTCTCACTGCAGGAATAAACCCTAGCTGTATTGCTAAGCTGTTTCATAGCCGCCTTTCTTGAGTTACTTTACACTCCCTGACTCCAGCACCACCTCCATCCAGTGAAGCTCTCCTCTGGCTCAGTCGCTACTTCTGCAGCCTGGCATCCCAGCGACAGCTTCATATCAAACACCAGAGAACAATCACACACTATAGTCAGAAACACCTTAGTATATGAACTGTGTCATGAACCGTCATATTTGCTGGAGAACTGGAACAAGCACTCACCAAAGAGAACAAAAAAAAAAAGAAAAAGCAAGAGGCCTGGGAGCTCAAATTTGCATGTGAAAACGTGTTTGATTTTGCTGTTGACACATCCAAAGCACTGCAATGGAACCAGCCTGCTGCAGCTGAAAATAGCTCATAATCTATCAACTGGCAGACACATATCTGTGCTCTTAAAACATATAAATGTGCAATGCAGAGGGCAGATCAATGGGTGACAGGATTCCAAAGGCATCAATACAGACATGCTCTTTGACATGGCAAGCACTCACCATCGGCCCGTACTTATTTCCTGTGTCTATCTGCCAGTGGAGCAAGGTCTGTGAAAGACAACACTAATGATATGGTAGAGGCCCATAACCTCTCAGATTCCATGCACACAATATAAATATGACATAAAGCCATATCTGACTAAAATGTCTTCCCGTTTGGTCTGACAGTGATATCATGACAATATATCTATTGTCTTTAGCAGTTAGCATGTAAGCCTTCAGCCTACCAATCTGTTCCTCTCACTAACAGCCACATGTAGGCCAACTTCCTCTTTAATTTACTCTTAGTGACCGAAAGCACTGTTATCACATTTGTGATCCAAGACCTGCTACACAAGCACACGTCTGTGGTAGTTCAATACATAAAAAAAGATAGAGGGCAGGTAAAGAAAAGTAAAAGATAAAATGACAACTACCTGGACTGATTATAGATTTATAAGAGGGTTCAGATGCTTTTTGTCAAATGTGTAGGGATGTACCAGTTCACCAAATAGTTTTTCCCCCCTTTCTTTCAGTGTTTAAATAAATCACCAACAATGTGGACCACTAAAGAAGCG
This sequence comes from Monopterus albus, assembly GCF_001952655.1. Taxonomy (NCBI): domain Eukaryota; kingdom Metazoa; phylum Chordata; class Actinopteri; order Synbranchiformes; family Synbranchidae; genus Monopterus; species Monopterus albus. Next base: position 554,021 of record NW_018127894.1, on the reverse strand, counting down.
AATGCACTTTAATAAGAATCATTTAGTAAACGGATTTGTGGAAGAATATATGAAATACCTGCACATAAATGTTTTAATAATATAATCTAACTGTAATTTACCCAATTCAGTCTGTGGTTCCCGCAGACGGAACCGCAAATCCAGATCACAGAAGCTTGGTTTGCAGTTTCAGAACAGCACAACACATGTTCGCCAAACACTATTAATACCAAAATACCAAAACTGATACAGCCTGAATCCAAAGCTATGACTCCGCTTCCTTCTCTTCAACCCAGTTGGCTGCTGAGGCTGTCTGCCGTCTTCCAGAGTAGTGAGTGAGAACAGTTGGTGCACTTAAGTAGTCATAACAACAATAGGAGTGTGTATGTGAGCTTTTACACACAGACAAATCTTCTGCCATGTAGGACCGAGCATCTATGAATGCCCTTCAACCACAACAGTTCATGCTAGAGATGGGAATTTCAAGCTAAAATGCTATTCGCTGGGAACTACTACTAAGATTGGCTGTTTCCCGTTAGGACTCGCCACAGTGAATCAACTGTTTGCATGTATACATTTGGCACGCATTTTATGCCGGATGCCCTTCCTGATGCAACCCAAAGTGGGATATATATATATATATATATGTGTGTGTGTGTATATGTGTGTGTGTGTACAGTATATACTGATTAACTATTTAACTAATGTGGGCAATTTAGAGTCGCCAAACTATCTGACAATTATTCGAAGACCTCCCACACACAATATAGGACCATATTGATAGCATTGTCATGCATGCATGCTGTGACTTTACTTGCAAGTCCCCAGTGTTCTGAGGCAGTGGAAGGCATATTTGCTGGGTTTTCAGCAGTCTGCCACTTCAGCATGACTTTAGTCTGAAGAACAGCACTCTGTATGTTCCAGCTGTTTTTATAATGGCAGGTGACTGCACCATACGATTCAGTTGTAAGTGCTGTCCATGCATCCGTGGTCAGTGACACCTTTTCAACACTGACCAAATGACTCTGCAACAAAGTAGGAAATAAGTCGACAGCAAAGTAGAAAATAAGAACAATAAACACAATTAACAGACAAAAAAAAAAGAAACAATTTAACGACAAAGCCTGACTGTAGAATTTCAAGAATGAAGGACAATATCCTACATAAAAAAACTGCACCACAACGAGCCATTATGCAGACGCTCTGTATACAGACCCAGTGGGGGATGAAACTGCACAGAGGACGGATCAAAATCGGGTCACAGACAGAATGCAACACAGACGGATGCAGAGGAAATTAGGCACTACACCACACTAGTTACATATAAACCAGTACCTCTCAATTTAAAGACTGTATGCTTTTCACTGTCTTCATTTCACTCTCTCAATGTTTACTCATGTCAGAGGACAGTTGTCTTTAGAGTGCTTCAGTTAGTTGCAAGCCCCAGTGAGTTCAGTTGTTATTAAAAATGTGAATATTCCTTCTGATTTCAATATACAGAAGACCACTGTGTTTCCAGAGTTGCAATAAGGATTTAAGAAAAAAGGGTTTTTTTTATGTTTAATTGTTTTTAATGACTGAAATAAACAACATGCCGCTGTAGTGCACACAGACACAGAGCAACTCAGAGCAGCAAAGACAAACATAGGTCCTGGACTGTAAAAGCTCCACCTTACAGACTCATGTGACTCTCCAACCATCCCCTGACTATCTCTCTCCTTTCTATGTAAGCTGCTCTCAGGCAGGGCAGTCAGGGAAGACTTGACCTGAAGTCAAATTTATGTTCAATGAAAGGAAGATATTCAGGAAAAGAGTACAGAGACCATTTGTCTACATTTGACCCCATGCTATATATCTTTTATATATATATATATATATATATATGTATATATTCAATGCTCACCCATGTAATGCGGGCTCACAGATCACTGATAACAAGACAATATCCCCAGTCAATGATAAAGTGCGCCTTTGACCCAACCCTGAGGGAGCAAACCTTTAGGATGGGAGGGGACATCTTCCAGTGAGCTGCACTCCTAAGTCTGTACAATGTACATGTCCTCATATTTACATGTGAATACAAAGGTGAGTTAGAGAGGAAGCAGAAGGAGAACACTGTAATCAGTGAAGCACTTTGCATATCCAAACTTCCTTTTACAGGCAACAGAGGGGCCTTCCACTGTGTGCAACCAGCACCCTATGGTGGCCCCAGGTACTGCAGGAGCCTTCTAAACAATCTTGAGCACAGGGCAAAGAGGCATCTGTTTCTGCACCTTGCCACACTGCTGTGATCAGTATTTCATAACAGCTCTATCTGAAGTACAACTGTATTACGAAAACCTTGTACAGGTGATAGTCAGAATCATGACCTACATAGATTTGTCCAGGCAGACACAAAAACTGAGTCCACTAACTCCACAACTTGCTCATTTCCACTGCCAGCACTGAAATGAGAAATACTTTTAACTACAACATTTTTAAAGCTGTGTAGACAAAAGCTAGATCAGTACAATCCCAATAAATTCAACAGTTGGCCATTTTAATACAGGTCAATCTTTGCATATTGCCATGGTGATATGTCAAACACACTGACGTGAGTGTATATGTACACACGTATATATAATTTTCAAAAGGATGAATACAACTGTTGCTTGCATTGCCACACCCAGAGTAAACATATCTCAACCATAGTCACATATGACATGAAACCAACACACACTGCAGAGCTTTCACCGCAACCACAGCACAAAGCAGATGGACAAAGCAGGGATGTGTCAATAAACCATCTTGCTCTCAGTCTGTTATGGATGCACAGATAACTGATTACATATATTAAGCAGTTATGAACAATCTTCTGTAAACGTGTAAGTATCTAAAGCTCAATCTAATACCACAAAATATCTTTTAAAGTTTGAACTCACTACTGTGCGCAGTCGATGAGCTGGTACTCATTGGACCTCTCAAAGCATGCCTTCACTCCTTCATCATCCCACAGCTTCTTTGCATGATCAAAGAACTCCTGAAAGAGAGGGAAAAAAGCCCATAACATAAGCCATACCATAAAGATCTGGAGTGCAGGGTCATGATGGGTCAGGGAACCTGAATTCACACTGTTAAAGCAGACACTGCAAAATGAACTGAGACAGATACACTACGCATACAGATATTTTACCTGAAGGAAGACTCATCTAAACTTACTTCATGAACAAATAATAGCCTAAATTTTTAACAAACTGATTTAAAACAGAGTTTACATGTCTTCATTTTAATTAACAAAAATGGCTACCTAAAAACTACACATTTTACTCATTTACACTTACACACAAATGACAAACCGAGCCCGCTTAATCGCCAGTATCTACGTCTGTGACAGGTTAGCAGTCACATTCCTTGTAAATAATATATGGGTAAGTACAGGTAATTATGTTGTTACTACTGTTAAAACCTCCAAAAATAAACTGTGGTGCTGTTGAATCTTGGGGTGCCACAATATGTGGATGGTTAAATAAACAAAATGCACATTTTTAGAGCCCATTTTGTATGAACATAACTGAAGAGAGGGACAAGCACACCATTTCTCAACTACACCAAGTACCACAGTTATATACAACACATACAGTACATACACACCGCTGCCAGCACAAACACTGTCTTCTAGTATTGACAGGGTCTCGAGAGTTGCATTATCACCAGCAGGAGGACAAATGTATCTTACTCAACAAGTATTATTTTCGAACAGCTAATGGGGGCTTGCCATTAGTCCTTGGACTTGCATGGCTTCCCAGAGTATGTCAAGTTGGGTACCATCAAGCCTACACAGGAACCTACCCCCACCTGACAATCTGTGCAAGAGACACTGGACAAAATTGTTGCCGGCCGGACGAACTTAAGTTATAGCACAAATTTGCCCTAATCCAGAAAGTGATGATTTTACATTTCTGTCTGTGTATGGATTAAACAAACAACACATAACGTGCTGACTAATAAGCTTTAAAGTTGTGAGTAGGCATTTTTCACTGTGAACAGAGCAGGCTAGCTGTTTCCCTCTGCTTCCAGTATTTATGCTAAGCTAAACCACCCATGGGACCCATGTCAGAAAAAAAAAAGTATGGACATTTCTCAAAATGTTGACATATTCCTTTAAATTTCACAGAAGTTATATTCATAGTGTAAAAACAATTACTGGTGCTGCAGTCTACTCAACTCATTGTTGCCTCTATGAAGACCACAACACTTACTTGGTTCCTTGACAGGTTAATATAGACATTTTTTAGGAATGCTAATTATATAATATATCCAAAAGGAGTACAATAAAATCATTGATTGGTCAGTCAAATAAAAGTGAGTAATTATTTTAAACATGTATTTTTTCCTAATATTTTCAGTTGAAATGTGCTACAAAACATCTTAAAGCAGAGAGGTACCATCAAAGACTCATTAAAAAGCCTGTCATTAAAAACCTCAAGAAAATAAAATGGCAGATTAATCAATGATAAGAATTATTAGCTGCAGCCCTACTTTACACCTCTCTAGCATTAGCAAAGGGAGGTGATCCGAGTTCTCTCATTCACTTCCCGGATGTAGGTTAATTCAGCAGTTGCTGATTTCAAACTCGTATCTCTCATCTCTAAACTGAAGCAATAGAGGAGAGATGGTACACTTTGATGCCATAGCATAAATGTGATCAAATTCAGATAAACTCGTTAACGAGCAGGTAATCTCCATCCATTGGCATGATGGTATCGATGACAGTCTCAGTGCTACAGCTGACTTCCTGCTCCTGGACAGCGGGGAGCAGTATGAGGGGAACTCATCTTATCAATGACTTTGAGACATTTCCCAGCAATGATTAGGCTTGTTTCCTCCTGTGCACGCCTTTCAGAGGGGCTCCTCCTCTAGCCTGGAACCACCACATGACACTCTGCACTCAGACTGCGGTCCTCAGGGCTCTTTTCCACAGAGGCGTGTGACACTCGGCCTTTGAATAAATGCAGTGTGTGCTTCAGTGCCCTACAGAGGAACTGATAATACAGAAAGAGACCAAGAGGGAATTTGCTTTAACACAAGCTTTTTTTTTTTTAACTCTTTCCTCTGCTCTTCCCAGTGCAGTTCCACTCCATCAACAGCCAGAGATGCCAATTCTGTGGGGTCTCTGCTAGAACAGATTCTCATAGTTTCAGGGTTAATCAAGTTGGGTTTGTGACATAATAACAAACACAAACAAAATGGCCTAAATCTAATTAGACTTAGCAAAACAAAGTTGTGGAGCAAATGGCCTGCGTCTTCAGTTCCAAGTAGACACTCCTTTGGGTGAGGTTTTGAAGGCAGATTTGGCCTTAGAGCAAAATGTACAGTGATGACCAATAACCACAAATCCCTCTGCAGAGAGAATTCTGATGTGGGTTACCTCAAAGAGTACAGGCAAACTTAGCTTTAAAAAGAGAGTAAAAGCAAAGGAGAGAGAGAGAACAGCAACTGTTGGGAAACTATTCATCTTTTATAACGTGATTCCAAAAGCGGAGCAGTGCCAGCCTTTGCGCCACACAGCTCCCCATGTATATCAATTAGAGGAAAAACAAACATCTAGGACTCATGCTCTTCATCATGAGGAACTCACCAAGAAGCTACCAACAGGGGAATGCTACAGAGGTGCTGCTCTTCATGGCTGTGGTGGAGAACCAGGTCATGTTCTCTACTAGAAAGTCATAATTACAAGTTGGTCTGTAAACTGAAATTAAACAACGCTAAATAAAGTTACATGCTCACTGGCTACTTCTGATGTGCACATCACTGATGTGTGCTTGAGATTTAAACAATTCATTAGAGCAATTCCGCACCCAAACGCAAATGTAGATTACTTCAGTGAAGGGTTGTGTGGACATACTGTAATAAGGAGCTCACCTTCCGCAGCAATATAACAACAAATATCCATTAATATCCTGAAGCAAAGAACAAACCTTTGTGGACCGAATCCTTGTTTTTTTATATGGGGAGCATATACACAAAGCATTATCGGTTAACAAATACTACAGTATAATTACAGTAAATGTAATCTTTAACATTTAACATGATAAAGCAAAAGCAACTTGGTGCAAAACAGGGGCCGGGGCTCATTTGAATTTGCCCCACTTCAGTTGAAAGAAGCTGTCAGGTGTCTAGCATAGCTACCAGTGGCATTTGTTTCCATTTGCATAGATGACCGTTTGTATCTGTTCTTTCCTTTCCATGGGCCTACTGCTCTCCAAAGCTGATGCTGGAGAAGGATTTTGAAAAAGATGCTTTGATGTTAAACACTAAAGGCCATTAAACCTAAGCATGTCTATTTACATAGAGGATAAAGGGAGGCTTCCCAGTCACAAAAAGGCATGCAAATCTCATTTTTAAAAGAAAAAACCCATCCTAAAACTACCGTGTTAAAAACCAGTCCCTACTTTTGCCATTGATTTAACTAGCTAAAAACTAATTATGCGACTGTCCAAAAAGATATTTCATGTGATTGTGACAGCTGAACGTCAACAGCAAATGTCATCATGTTAAATGAAAATGCAGGGGGCACCCGGTGCCATAGTGGTTGTGGCGTGGCACACCGTATACTCCACTGGGGTTCGCGACTCCGGCTGCCGATAGTTTTTTTTTCTCTCTCTCTCTCTCTCTCTCTCTCCCTGTTTCCTGTCTGCCTCTATGCGACTCACCAAGTCCAAAAATAAATCTTTAAAAAAATAATAAATTTTAATCAACATGCAGACACCATAGTGGAACAAATTGCTGAACAGAAGCAACACTAATCCACCAACAACATCTTCAAGCGCGCACACACAATGCTGCCATGACTCTGTTGCCCGTTTCCTTCTTATTTGAATAACCAGACACAGCACACTATGACACTGTTCTCGTAGACTCACTTTTCTTGACTGTAAAAGCATACATGCCACATGATCATGCGGAGTACCTGATATCCAATATATGATATCTACTATATAGAGGGTGCTGTTTTGTAAAAAAACAAAACAAAACAAACAAACAATGATTTCAAACCTTTTTGGAATAACATTTACTATGGCAGAAAGCAGAGAAACCAATGTTTGGTCAGACAAGACTTAGTCAGTGTTGCTAAACACCTGACTAAATAATCAAGGTGTTTGACAGTTACTGTTCCAGATGTAAAGAGTTGCAGTTTTTTTTTTTACATTCTATATCAGTGTAAATTGAATTATCTTTGAGTTTTGGATTGCGGGGTTCTAACAAACTGGCAGACATGTTTTGGTGTTTTTTTTGACATTGCATAGATAAAAACTTTGGTTCACCATGACATCATCAATCCAAAACTTTCCAGATAAAATATGCTTCCCCATTTCCAAACGGCAACAGCAAGTGAAAGCCACGGGTTACTGACTGGCCATGTTCCTGTACTGTTGTATTGGATGTCATGCCTGGTGACAATGTAGTGGTGACACTGACACACTCCAAACAGAGCCATGTTGTTTCCTTTGGCCTGGATTGGGCCCTGGGAACTCAACACTGGCTCTCCCCACAGCCCAGGCCCTCACACAGCACAGCATCACAGACTACTGCTGCCTGTTAACACTCTAAGGAGCCTGTCAGGAAATTAACACCCAAATCCTTTTGATGGATATTCCTACAATGTGCCATGAAATACAGCTGGTGAGAATGATCATGCTAAGATTTAAAGTAGCAATGCAAATAAATACTACTGTAAGGACAAAGTACAGCAATCTTTTAATGAAGTACACATGAGGACTGAAAGAACCCAAGAAGCACCGAGTGCCCAGTCTCACCATTAGCCAAACTTTGGCTATGTTTAGACTGTATACTGAAGTTATTCAAATCATAATTTTTTTCCCTCCAAGTGACTCAGTTCTGATCTTTAACAAACGTGTGTGCAAACCTAATTCAATGTTTTCAAATCAGATCTGGGCCACTTTCATATGTGGTCTGAAATGTGATTCATATCCTGTCTCTGACTATGCGACTGCTGTCAGAGCGGTCAGATCAAAATTCACTGGCCAATTAAAAATAAACATTAAGGAGAGCAAGAACGTGTGTGTGCTTGTCTGTCTCCGAGTGTCAGTCCTGTGACAGACTGGCCCTCTACAGGATGAGCGGTACAGATAAAAGATGGATGGATGGAGAGCAACAACAGTGATGGGGGTCAGTGAAGAGATGAGGACATTTTACTTTTGTTGAAAATTTATGCAGAAGCTTCTGATCAAGCCAAACTAACAGGACCACATCATTACCAAGCAGTTTTTGAGGGAATATGCCTGAATTCCTGTCACAAAATTATGTTATTTTTTGACAACTCACATTTGAGTTAGTGCTTGTGTGTCAGTGCAATTTAGGAGTTCAGCGGTGTTCACACCAGAACCGGATAAGTATTTCTTGCATTGTCTTGAATGTGAACCATAAACAGAAGAAGACTGAATCTGATAAAAAGATCAGAATTGGGTCTCAATGTGAATGCAGTGTTTGAGGCGTTGTTGAAATAGTCATACACTATATGAAGCCAAAGAAATGCATGTTTAATTGTGAACTGCAAACAAAAAAATATCTTCCTAAAGATGAGACAGGATGCGCTGCAATTGTTTAGTTGTTTAGTTTTTAAAATATTAGAAAATAAAGAACATTTTCAAAAATCTGCATTTTTAAAGGCCCCATGTGACATATACAAATGTTTTGTTTTGTCAGGTCAACAGTCCAAAACTCAGAAACATTATATTTACAGTAATATAAACCTATGAAAAAGGTAGTAGTAGGTAGTACTGTACCTCAGTTACAACACGGTGAGAACAAAGATTGTTGTCAAGTCCAATACAACAAACATGAAAAGGAGATTAACCCTGCACTTGATTCACACACAACAGCACCGTTAATACTTGAATTCTGCAAACACATGAACGGCTGATCACACGCTGAAAACAATCCCGTGTGCTCCAACCTGCATTCAAATCCACGTACAGCTCATGTGCTCCAGCTACAATGGGAAATCAAACCTTAAATAAGGACTCAATCAACTAACTGCTGATTTCACACTAGTTGACATTTCCATTCATAACTTCATATATTAAGAACTTATGTTTGTTAAAGAACCTCAAAATCTCAAAAATGAGTAAATATGGAAGCGTTAGTTCTGTGATAGCAAACGTACATCTGCACCCCTGAGCTATACAACACTAGCTGGACATAGGACTCCTAAGAACAGCACACACTCTCATCACAAACAATGTTACACCCACATAAGCACATTAAGAAAAACAAGTGATACCATCCCAATTCCTCTTTTGTTATCTCTCTCACACACATATTCAATTCTGTGCACAGACAATCTCAGAGAAACTTGACAAACATCTTACCTGTGAATAGTCAAAGTCAGAGAGAGGTGCTATGCTTTTGATGTATTCGATTCTGAATTGGTCCTCTGGGTTGGCTAGCGGGACAGGGGGTATTAAAGTGCTCATCGCAGACACTATAGTCTACAAAGCAGAAGTTGTGGGAGAAAACAAAAAAAAAAACACCAAGCATTAAACAGGATGAATACAGGACAAAAAAGCCTGTACAATAATCCGTGGAATGAAACTACAGTGGGATTCAGTGTAACAACAGAGACATGGAATATATTTGGGAAGCAATATAGATTAAACTCACCACTATGGCATCCTTAACGTTTTTCCGAATATCTTGGATTTTCTGTTTCTTTTCTCTATATGGGGACAGAATAGATGTGTGAGGCAGCGCTTAGGAAAACAAACCACAGCAGACCACAAAATATTTCTCATCAAGATGGTTATGAGTAAGACAGGGGTTACTGCCAGGTTAGACTGTATTCTAATACAACTGTACATACAGTACAGGTGTGGAGGCTGGGAATACGTGCCAGCGGACGTCAGGTAACAGTGAAATGCAAGTTGGGGTTCAGTAAAGTGCAAAAGTACAGTGGTATGACATGCTGCACTCTAAGTGTTCTTATTTTTAATCTAAAAATTTAAGAACTTGCCTCCTGTCCTCCAAAATCCTGCTTCCTCTTGATATATAATTTGAATTCACACAAAGTCATACATTTACAAAACTGACATGTACTAGGCCTTTTTAAAATAGACCACTGCTAAGATCAATGCCATGCAAGGCCTTGCAGCAAAACAAATAATCAATAGGCCTGTGTCGATCACAACCTTTCACCCTCACATCAAACAGGAAACGGTGACTTATCTGACATCTGTGTGACACTGAGGGCCTGACATATGTATAACTGTACATGCACACAAAACGTTGCGGAGAGATATTAGCTGCTTTGCATGGCAAACTGGGCCCAACAGGCGCTGCAGTGGCGGGGGAAAATCCATTTCGAAGCTATATTCTAGCCTCGACACAGTTTATTAAAAGGGAGTCCATAATAATAAGCATTAATATCAATTTCGAGCCGGTAATGCTGATGTTTAATCGGTGTGTGGAATAGCACTCACTCCGCGTTGAAGCCGTTGACGTGTAGGATCCTCATTTGCTTCACAATGGTGCTTTTTCCGGACTCTCCCGCACCTTCGAAAATAGACGAAAAAATACATTAAAATATCACCAAATGACCACAAGGAGGGCCATCCTAGTTAGCGTAAAACCTCCCGAGATATTTTGGAAGTAAAGCCAGTAATTTGTACGTTATGGTGGAGCTTCCACCAGCAATATCCACCCCCATGACATATTATTGCAAGCGCTGTCAAATGGGGCTAACGTTACGTGTTCGGTAAGCGAAAGGGATTAGCTTACATTTTCAGATAGCACACCACATATAAACCAGCCTTACCCAGTAATAAGAGCCTGTGTGTGGCTTTATACGCTTGTCTTTCTTTTTGCAACTGTTTTTCTATCTTTTTATTTGCCTCTCGTTGTGCCTTTTCGTCGATGCGTTGATCTTCAGTCTTGCTGTTGCCCAAACAACCCATCTTCCGTCGCCCTAACCCTTCTTTGTGGAATCGTAAAAAAATGTATAAAATAACACCCGGTATGATGTCGTAGTTCAAAATAACACAGAAATGAGTCTACTGTAAAATAAAAAGGGAAAATCTCTGCGAGGCTTCTCCGTCGGAGGGAGGAATATGCTCCCCGTTACAATTCCGCTTTAGCCGCAGCCAACCGTCATCCAAACCGTTTGTTAGTTTACAAACCAACGAAAAATAACGACTCGGTTAAACAAAGAAATATATATAAATAAGAAGAGAGAGAGGGGGGTTTCAATTTCTGGGGATCCAGTCAACTGCTCCTATCGCGTCTCCGACCCCTCTCTTCTCTCAGTATTTTTTTCTATCTGAATTTTTATCAGTATTTCTGTCTCTTTAACTCAGCACTGCCTCTCTCTGTGGCACCAGGAAGTAGCCGGGGACCGTGGAGGAGGAGGTGGAACACAAACCCGCGTTAAACTGTAACAACCCGCATTGATATAGCATTTTATAGCTTTTGAGGTAAAGGTACAGGAGCCATTCCCCGGTTTAGTTCGTCACTTTTATCGCAATCAAACTAATCGGCAGAGGGGTGGCAACCCGGACGCCTGTTGCTGGTTTATAGAGGGGCTGGGTTTCTGCCTCTTCTTGTTGGCTTCCAGTCAGAGAGGTGGTCCTGACCCGAACTGGGAACCCATTTACAGAGTGCGTGTACGCTGGGCTTTACCTATCACTGTGATCTTTACACACACACACACACAAACCAGCATCCTGAGCAGTGATGGAAGAAGAACTCAGTCTTTACTTAAGCACAAGTAGCAATACTGCAGTATAAATACTGTTCCAAGTAAAAGTCCTGAATTCAAAGTGTAAAACTAGCCTACAAAAGTAGCTATTACCATCAAAATACACTTAAAGTACTCATTATGCAGAATGGCACATGTCTGTATCATATTACTAATGCATTATTGTGTATATTACATTTGTTGCAGCTGGTAAAGGTGGAGATCATTTTAACTATCTAAAAACCTTATATTCTTTACATACTGCTGGATAGCTTGTGAATTTCTTACCAGGGATCAATAAATTCTTATGATTATGTTGTATTTTGTTTTATTGACCTGATTCTAAAAATTAACTAAAGTTATCAAATAAATGTACTGGAGTAAAAACTACAATATTTGCCTCTAAAATGTAGTAGTAATGGTCTTATACTTGTATAGTGCTATTCTATGCATTACAGCACACTCAAAGCACTGTCACACTATTTGACCATTCATGATCCCATGTACTTGCACATCAGCGACAGTGTTTTGCTCAAGGACACTTCAACATGCGGACTGGAGAAGCTGGGAATCAAACCGCCAACCTTCCGGTTAGGAAGCGACCCACTCTATCCCTGAGCTACAGCTGCCCCAAAGAGAAAGTATAAAGTTGCAAAAAATAAAATTAAATAAAACACAAGTACAGATACCTCAAAATTGTCCTTAAGATACCTCCACTGGTAGTGCTGGAAGCAGCACTCCGGTCAGAAATGTAAAGAGCCCCCCAATTCACATCTTCATTTAACTAAGTATGATCAGCAAAATGTACTGAAAGTGGTAATGGTACAGTATATTTGTACAGCGCCTTTCTATGCTTTATAGCACACTCAAAGCGCTTTCACACTATTTGGCCATTCACCCATTCGCACTCCCAAACACTCGCACACCGATGACATCACCGGAGGCAACTGGGGGTTCAGTGTCTTGCTCAAGGACACTTCGACATGTTGACTGGACAAGCTGGGAATCGAACCCGCTCTACCTCCTGAGCCACAGCCGCCCCCAAGTATTACAGTGGTGGAAAGTAACTAAGTAAATTTTCTCAAGAACTGTACTTAAGTACAATTTTGAGGCATCTGTAAAGTACTTCAAACTATAGGTATGTATGGTAGTTGCTGCAACTTTACCAGCTACAATAAATGCAATAATAACAGTGATCCAATTATATGATATACATGAATGTACAGTAAATGTGCAAATGTGCATAAGAAGTACTTTTGCTTTTGGCACTCCAAGTATATTTTGATGCCAAGTAAAAATCTGAATGCTGGACCTCTAAGTGTGGTACTACTACTTTTAATTAGGTAAAGGATCTGAGTACTTATTACTGAAACATATAAAACTAATGTTACAGTTATTGGAAATGGAGCTCATATTACTTTATATACTTTTACGTACACTGCATCATGTTTTATATACTACCCATCATATATTTTGTTTGTAAAAATCTATAAAGTAATAAGTAACTGTAGCTATCAAATAAATGTATTTGTGTAAAACTAAATTATTTTCCACTGAGATGTATAGAAGGATAAACTATAGGAACTGTTAAACTATCATTGCTAATATTCACTTATAATGCAAACCCTTAACAAACGTGGCTTGTATTCTTTATCTGCTTAAGTTCCCCTAAGCAAAACTCAGAGCCCCCCAAAATCAGCCGACTAATAGTACGCACTGGCCAAAGCCTGAAAATATAATTTCCTATACTTGAAAATGCAAAATATCATGGTTTAATTCATATTGTCTATACTGTGCAATATACCGTCTTGTTGTTATTTGTAGTGATACCACAGGACATAAAATGCCATTCACTTTGATTAGGTCACCGTAAACCTATCATCAATCCTACCACAAAAATACTCTAAGTATATACTCTACAGGGTAGTACTAGAATATCAATATTCTATAGTGAAGTTTTCTTGAGGATACAGTTCATGTACTTGTCTCACATACTGTATGCTTCCCTTCTGTAGGAATTTACCAGCCTTCAACTGCCAAAAACTACCAAGTACTGTAAATTCACCTAATTCAACTACAGACCATCACTGGATCAATGATTTGAGAGTAAACAGTGCTGTCTGTCTCTCTCATATGATGAAAAACCTAGCATGACAATTACTGACAGGAACAAATATCTTTATATGGTTGTGACATATGATGACCTCGGATCTCCAAAATGTATAAAAACATAATTGTTTCTAGGGTAATTATAGTCTGACAGTGCAAGCTGTGGTTATGACATTAAGGAGAGCATAGAAAACTACATTTTGCATCTGCTGGCTGACATTTATGTCTAGCTTGCTGTGGCTTCCTCTCTACCAGACCAAAATAAGGTGTGGTTTTTTTCAGGTTTGACAACACTGCATTTTATATTTAGACTATTTGTAGGTAACTGTAGCCTGTCTCTGCCAGTGTGTGTGCATGAGTGTGACAGATAATAGTCTTTTTCATTAAAGAGCAACCAATAAAACTTTGTCCAGTAGGACATCCTTAACACTGCGCTAATGCTAAGCTAACTTGCATTGCTAAACTGCTGCATTCTGGTAAGAAAAGAACTCAAAAGAACTCATTACATATACTTTACTGTATGCTTTTATTACAAACATGTTTAGATAACCCAAGAGCCTGAGGTAACCATGAGTGATCTGTGTAACATACAAGGAGTGTGCTGTTATTGTGTCCATTATGCAAATACAATGCAAATAATAGTTTCATGTAGTGAAATGCATGCAACAAAGTTGTACAACATGCAAATCAATGACTGCAACCCTCACTGCACCTACAGTAGTGTGAATGGGAGTGATACTTTTACCACCACCACCACTACCAAAAGAGAAAATAAAAATCCTGTCTCCCCACCTCAGAAAGCAAGGTCAAAACAAGTGACTGGCCCACATCGCCATCTAGTGGTCAGAGGCAGCACTGCGCACATGCTGTGGCTACTTTCAGTACCCACTGAAGCAGAATGTGGTTTTGTTGCATGTATTATCATCCTTTTTAGGAAGTACTGACTGATATTTATATTTAGCTTGCTGCTTCTTGTTCTTCTTCATAACTAAAATAACTGTGTGTGATGGGGGGTTGTATGGCCAGCAGTGTGAGGACTGCTTTGAATTTTAAACCATGCAAGTGAGGACACTTTGGCTGGTCCTCACTTTCTCAGACCCCTTCAAAAGGTTGCATGAGGGTCAAGACTTGGTTTTAGGGTTAAAGTTAGAATTAGATTTAGGTTAGGTGTTAGGTCAAGGGTTGTGGTTAGGCATTTAGTTGTGATGGTATAAGGTTAGGGGCTAGAGAATGTCAATCAATGTCCTCACAGAGATTGTGATACAAACCTGTGTGTGTGTTGATGCTTAACTTTCAATCATTTAAAATTGTTTTGCTTATTGTTTGTTTACTCAAATGTTTCAGGTTGACTGTGCAGACTGAGACATTTCAAGGCTATTTTCACAGTCACCTGTTGAAGGGTTAAAGTTTCTCTGTGTTCTCCTTAAATATGAGCATTATTTTGTAGTATCGTAAATTGTTTTTGATGCCAATTGTGATCCAAAAGTCTACTTACACAGCTGTGATGTGGAAACATCCAGAGAACACATACCGAGAACTGACTTTTCTATGAAAAAGTAGATAGACATGTTCTGTCTAGTAGTTAAACTTCTGAAATGAAAAACAAGATGTCTGGAGCAGAACATTTGTAACAAACAGTAGCAGCAACTAATTCCTCTGTCAGTATGTTCAGTGTTTGAAGATGTTTACAGATCCTTTGCTCAAGTAAATGCAGCAATACAGCATTCTAAAAATACTCCACTACAAGTAAATCCTGTTTTCAGTCTGACAAGGATGTTTTTAGTATTTTCAGGCTGACAGCTGACATTTAATGAATAAATAAAATATGGCTAAATACGTGTGCTTTCTGCTCACTGCCAGTGAGCTGTTACAATAACCAAGTGTTCTTTTCTTACACACTTGTTTACCAGCCCCAGCTGTAACTGAACAGGCACTGTAAAATGTAAAAATGGGGCAGACATCCAAATGATATCCAGCTAAAATTAGCCTCCTTGAAGCTGGAAAGAATTTTATAACACTCTCTTTAGGGACAAAGGTTCTTGATAAAGCGGAAATGACATTGTAAGCAAAATGTGAAGAACAAGTATAGTCCTTCTGGTGTGACATGGTTCACTTTGATTCAGCGGATAGAAGTATCAAGACAATTCACATTGTGGCCTTGCTATCAGTACCACAAATATGCCAATAATTCATACTCCAGTACCTCCTTTTGGTCAGTACAGTAAGTCTGGGCAGTTAGTAGCAAAGTTCAGCAACAGTCGATAATAAAACCCATTTAGACAGAAGCAAAGTTCACCTGATTTTACTTGCTTTTAAAGGGGAGGACCAACTAGACTATATGTTACGCTGTGTGGATGAGTAATCCTTTCCAAAATATGGCTTCATATAGGGATAGTGGCTCACAAAAAACAACAACAAAAACCCCAACAAACCATGACAAGCAGTGACTTCCAACAAGTTACTCAAAGCTGAGAAAAAAGGGGCAGTTCAGAGCAGCTAGAAAAGCTTTAACAGATATCACCACAGGCCTGGACAGAATCAGATCTGAACAATAAAGCAACTTCCTTTCCAAGAAATAAAAGGAACTTGCCTTCCAGTTTCTATCCCTGTACTAAGATATAAAGTCTAAAGGAACTTTATTAAAGGATTTAAATGTTTCTACATTGTTCTTTGGTCAAACATTTTATTAACGAGTTTGTTATTGCACTTTGCAGACAGTTTGGACTTTTAAAGCTTTTCATGACTATTCACAAATTTAAACACAAAATACAGTGGTGGAAAGTAACCAAGTACAATTTTGAGGTATCTGTACTTTGATATTTCCATTTGCTGCTACTTCACACTTTGCTCCACTAGATTTTAGAGTAAAATAATGTACTTTTTATTCACCCACATTGATTAATAAAACAAAATGCAGTATAATTATAAGGCTTTATCAGTCCTCAGTGAGAAATTCACAAGCTACCCAGCAGCAGACTATTTCAAATTATAAACATATGTAGTTATACCTTTAGCTCCATGTTTTCCAGCTACAACATTAAAGTGATGAAAGCATTAATGCATCAGATACTGTAATCCAATAATACAATATAAACTGATGTATAATGAGTACTTTTACTGTTGGTACTTTCAGTGTATTTTGATAATACTTTTGTACTGTTCTTTAGGTAACCATTTGAATACAGGACCTTTGAACAGAGTTTTTTTTTTTTTTTACATGATGGTATTGCTACTTTCACTTAACACAACCCATAATGTTGTATTTAAAAGTGACTTAACTCTAATGACATCACAACTGGGCCTTATTTAGATGAGTATTAAAGTTCTTGCTCTGCAATAAATAGATGCTCATTTCTTAATCTATTATCGACCTATTAAATATGAAGTGAGCAGTTGACCTTCTTAAAAACTTTGATAAGGGTCTGGAAATCCACTGGGACATGGTCAGGAACATTTTTGTGAAAGTCCCATACGATTTATTTCAGTTATACCATCAGTTATATATAACACAAAGCTTCAACCAACAAATATTTTAATTCACTGTTTGGTCTATAAATATCAGGAAATACTGAAAAATAATCATCACAGTTTCCCAGGCCCCAAAGTGACGTCCTTTAAATTGTAAAGATGTTAATTTTACTATCACAGAAGACAAATTTGAAAAGCTATACCCAGTAGAATTTCTGTAATTTTGCTTAAAATAATACTTACTACAAAGCTCTTGCAATGTGAAAGGTCTTACAGACAAGCGCATCAGATCATAAACTCTGACTCTGAAAAGTTATTTTTACTTAAAAATTACAAAAAAAATCAAAATAGTTCCTGATGAATATTTTTGCACAAGCGGTAAATCATCCAGTCATTTCAGCTCTAATATGCATGTATATGTATAAATATGTTGGAGGCAGGTACTTGTCTGCTTTGTTATGCCATGTCTTGCACAATAATAAAAAAATAAATCTTGATATATTTATATTTTTTCTGTCTTGATTTTGACCAACTTCATCACCATATCCCTCAAAAATTTTTTTTTTTTTTTTTTTTACTGCACATAATTTGAATTAGAGCAGGTAAACCAGGCGGGTGACAAATTAAAAAACCTGGATAAATCAGTGGTCTCTTCCAGGATGACAGAGCCCTCATCCACAGAACACGAGGGGTCACTGAAGGGTTTGATGAGCACGAAAATGACGTGAATCCTGCCATGGCCTTCACAGCCACAAGACGTCAACCCAGTTAAACAACTATGGGAGATTTTGGAGCGACATGTTAGACAGCGTCTCTGCCACCATCATCAAAACGCCAAATGAGGGATTATCTTTTGGAAGAATGGTGTTCACCCCTCCAGCAGAGCTCAGAGACTTGTAAAGTCAGTGTTGCACTGAAGCTGTTCTGGTCTGTATGTGTCCAGTATTGTAACAGCTCTGTTTGTCAGAAATGAAACTTTCAGTTTCATGTTTGCTGAATAAAAATTTCCCTTCATTTCCAAAGCATCAACAAATCTTTCTTGACTTTTCTATACCCAACCATTCTGATCTTTAAAACAAAACCTTTAATCTAAACAACACAAAACCTTTTCATACTGTGTGGATATCTAATCAACACCAACCCTGCATTTTGTTGATTTATTTCAATGTTAACTATAAAATTATCAGTTGTCAGGTTGTCTCTTATACTGTAAGCTATCAGAAATCTGATGTCAGATTTGTTAGTCAGTAAGTATATATATATAAATAAAGATTAAAAATGGAAGTGCCTATAAATATGACCAAAATGATGCCCTCCAGCTCCTTCAGGCTAAACACCTTTAGGATAAACAACAGCTCCTTATGGCTACCATCATTCACCTTAACACAAACAGATAAAGAGCGACAGATTAGCTAAAATGTAACACTATTTGAAAGATGTTCCCTTTCAGAGCAGCTCACACCAACTCAGTATGCAAAAAAGTTTCAGAAATCAGAAGTGGCCTGTGGCTTGTGATGAGGTGGTACAGAACAGAAAGCTCCCAAAATAACTGTGATTCTATAGTGGTGAAGAAGGCTGCCTAAACCACTAATAACATGTCGAAATCACACGGTAACACAGGTCACACATGCTGTGTAGCTTTCAACAGCGACTCATGCAAGAACGTATGACATTTCTCTGTGTGACTTCATTAGGATGAGCCATTTCTTCCTGTGTGTAATTACCGAGGGCTGTTTACTCAGGAAATTAAGTTGGTAGCCATTTATTAGAGTAACAAAGCATGACACTGTTTAAAGTAAAGCAAATACATACAGGCACAATGGTAAAAAGTGTGACATAAGCCACATTGTTTTCCTTATCAGGGCGACTGTTCTGTTTCTGATCAAGCTTTTCTTTCAAAGTTAAGCATGAACCTTTCTGAAAACTGAGGACTGTTAGCTTATATTTACAATAATGAGACAGTTATTGTATGTGTGGTATAGTAACACCCACCCAGCTAAATCTAAGTGAATTATGACTGTGATTAAAAATTCATTTCAATCACAAGATTCTACTGACTGGATGCATGTTATTTTTACATTTTCACAGATCAAGTAATACAACTAATAACTTCATGGATATAAACTCCTTGATTTATGCGGACACACATAAACCCGTAAGAGCCGCCACATACACTTTCATTATTAAACTTGACTAACTGTAATAACCATGTTGAATGCCCACTGTGCCTGAATTATAAGTGATTTTTTAAGTGAATTTACTGTATATAGCAGCAGAAAGAAACCTTCATTTGTACTAATATGAAGATGCTGAAGCAGGCACATCTTTGTACTATACTATACTGAAAGAAAGTCACTTTCGGCTTTTGCTGTTTAGTGGTCGCCACAGCGAATGGTCACACTGACGACTCGCATGCTGACATTTTGCATGTGTTTTACACTGGATGCTTTTCCTGACGCATCCCTGATTCGAACCCGGGCTGCAGTGGCGAGAGCGCTACGCCTTAACCACTAGTCTACCAGGGATGGCCACTATACTATACTATACTATACTATACTATACTATTCTATGTATATATTTATTGAATAATCTTACCTCAAATGTGCAACAGTTAATATAAAGGCTATTTGTCATCCATGGCCCACACATCAGGCATATCTCACTACTAAGCGCCACTAAAAATATACTATAATGCACTATTGTATATTGAACTTTAATATAAAACAAGGTAACGTACAACTTTATTGATCCCAGGAATGAAATCTTGTATATAGTATAATATACTCTTCTATCCTATGCAGAGCAAACATAGACCAAAGGTTTTAAACACATCTTTGTATACTAAAGCCTAATACACAATACCCTATATTTCAATCTACTATATTTCACAAGTGACAATAACACTACAAAATACTCTGCTCTACTCTACTCTACTCTACTCTGCTCTACTATATGTATATATTGGCCAAATTTACTGTAAATTTGCAGCTGTTAGCCAAAATATAATTTGTGAGTTGTCCCTGAACAGATATCACATCACAGCACTATTTTATACTTAATACTACACTATATAATAGAGCCTACTATATAATTCTTTGAGAAACCTTACTGTTAATGTGCCACAATAATTCAAATGCAATTTTTCATCTATTGTGCCTGCAAAGATAAACCACTACACCAAAGTTCACTACAGTTTACTATACTACTCTATACTCACAGCAAACATAGTCCAGCATCTAAAAGTTAAGAGGTCTCTACATACTGTATCTTTCCATAGCCCACTAAACTGCACTCTACCACAAACTACTCTATTATTTACTGAAATACTTTACTGTAAATGTGCCAAAGTTAGTCATAGGGCTAATCTTCACTTGTCACTGGACATAAGTCACAATACACCACAAGCGGCTATAGTATTTTTCAGAGCACATACATTCCAGTAGCCAAAACCAAAGTGATCTCTAAATATTAAAGTTGACATTATACTATCCACATAATACTCTATAAACTATATTACAGTATAGCCCACACTCCAATCTACCACTATATATTCATTTATTTTTCAAAACCTACTGTGGCTGTTACTCAAAGGACCTGGACAGACACACTCTTAAACTATACCTACTACCCTATGACAGCTAATTTCCAGACAGCATGGCCCGTTAAGGTCTTGCAAGGTATTTATACCCTAAAGCCAATTAAATAACATTATATATGTAACAGTAGATAACATTCTACAGTGTTACCAGCCACTATACTACATTGTACCCAACTACAATATACATTTATCTATTTAAAAAGATTACTGTAATATGTCACAGCCAGTCAAAGGGTTATTTTTCATTTGTACTACACTAGCCTACTGGACCACACTATTACAGGAGGCTACTAGTAGTCAGGGGAAACATAGCCCACAGCACAGTGGTCTCTGTCAGGTGAACTGTTTTAATAGTACAGTGTAGAGTACGTTCAACTGGCTGTTCAAAATCCCTTATATACCTACAATGTACCAGGAGCCGAAACCTTATTCATTTGTCATTGGCAGCCGCAGGGGCAATGTTCACAGCCAAGCCAACAGATGTGGCAGCAGGCCTCGCCAGAGCAGTGACATAATTTCTGGAAAGGCCGGTGCGTTTTGGTTTCTAATAATAAAACGCCTTCCTAGTCCAACAACAACAGAGAAGGACACAACCTACCGAGCAGCAGCAGCCGATGTGTCTGTTTATACTCCCGTTTGAGCTCCTTCAGCGCCCTGTCAATGTTCTTACTGACTTTCTTCGCCTCCTTCTCGGCCTCCTTCTCCTCCACCAGCAATTTGTCCCAGTTTTTCTGCTTTTGGGTGCTAGTCTTTTGCAGCAGCTGTAAGCGTCTGCTGCGGTCCTTTCCTGCCCCTTTACCGCTACCTCCCCCGCCGCCACCTCCGTTTTGTATAAGCACGCCGTCGGTACCGGTGTCTCCACGGCGAGGGTCCCCGGGCGGGAGCCTGGCAGGATCCCCTGGGCGTACCGGGCCGCCGCCGCGTAGCGACGAAGTCTCACCGCATCCCCCGGTGTCCTCCTGGCGAGCTCCCCCGGCGCGGGTCGGCAAGGCGGCGTCTGGAGGCTGGTCGGAGTCCGAGGTAGCGTTGGAGATAGACCCGCTCAAGTCCCCGAAGAGCCGGGGACGCAAACTGTAGCACAGCCCCATGTTGAAACCAAAATTTGTCTGTGAATGTGATTTTTCATAAATTAAAACATTAAAAAAAAAAGTCGCAGTTGCGCCACCAGCCCTAACAAACCATCGTTACATTGGAGCTCCAGCGGCGGGATTCAAGTCCTAATTTGAGGCGGAAATGTGAATGAATTATGCTCCGACATTTGCTATATGTCATTTTGCATTTTCCCCAGTGAACCTTCGCTTCGTGAATAGTGGATCACCTGATCCTTGAGTGGACACTGCGGGTCCACCTTACCGTAATTAACCAAAAGCACGACCTTGGTGAAAACGCGCTATTCGCCGCGCAAACAGGCAACACTTTGACTGCACAGTTTTTAGGTGCAATGCATGGCACGTCATGTTACTACGGTATATGGCCATTTCGAGAATGCTGGTCATGATTTTCATTCCTCACAATTCATGCGTGCACGTCTGAGGACACATAGTGAACCGGCTCGTTATTATCTGATAAATACAACACAACACTGCTTTATTTGGCCTAATAACTTACTTTTTAAAATGACATATACTGCCCAGAGGTCTACTGAAAATATAATCAAAATAAAATTTCTACTTCAAACGCAGTTTTACATTATATAGCCTATAGTATGTGAAGTGGAAAGTAAACCACTAGATGGAGAACTTGCAACACACATGTAGACAGATTTGAAAGTTGGTGGCCTACAAAACAATATATCAGCTAAGTTGTCATTAGGCTTCAGCTGACATTCTGTGAATTAATGGCTAAACCAAATAGTCAATAGTTAATTAAGCTGCTTTGTTGAGTAATTAATTCATTTTGTAAGCAAAAATTCCAAATTAAAATTCGCTTGTTTTCTTCTTTCATGATAAACTAAACAATGACAAACTTCTTTAATAACTGGCATATTAATTGATAATGAACATAATTGGTTGCTGCCCTATAATCGATAACAAGCTTAGGCTCAAACATTTAGAGTAGAACATATGTGCTTATGCTCTTGCGCCCTCTAGTGTACATAGCTGGAAACTCATGAGAAACAATCAGTCAAACTACTAAGGTAGTATTTATATAGACCTATATAGGCGGATTTTATTTAGAGTAAACCTACAATTTTGCTCCCAAAATCTATTTTCATAATTTGTTGAAGCCTCTACATACCAATAGTCCCACTACTGAGATCTTCTCAGGGCTGTTTTATCCACCAAACAGGCCTATTCAGTTTCACTATCATGACAAAAGCACCAAGGCAAACACCACTAGCAAAGATGGAAACTGCAAATCCATTTTTATTGAAAAAAGAATGACTGAAATAAGTAAATGACTAGAGTCCGACAGAGGGGTGAACAGCAGCCTGTTTGTGATCAGACAATGTGGACACCGTCTCCTCCCAGCAGCCCACAACTTTAGATTATGAATCAGACACTCTACAGAGAGGACATCTGAATCAGGCTGAGCTTGAATATTCCTTGATCTAGACTGTGTAGATTCATGACTGGATTAAATAAAACCCATAAAATCACACGATATTAGGATTGTATCCTGGTGTCTGGGGTCTTTGGGGCAGCATTCACCCCGCAGTACAGGCTGTTCACTTTGTGGTCAAAAGCAGAGGCATCCTATCGCTCAATATGAAAGAAAAGCCTATTTCCTGTAAATACTACTATCAGCTGATGAAGATCAGCGTCATGTCGCCGTCTCATGTGCAGCCTGTACATTTAACTAAGTGGGGTTCCCCGCCCTTGTCGCTACCTAACAAGCGGCATACCGGCACGACCAAAACGAACACAACCTAAATGTCGGTGGCGGGAAAGGAAGTGAGTGGGTGGGCGGGAGTGGCGGTCTCGCAGACCAATCACCAATAGGGTCTTAAGGAGTGGGCGGGACCGCATGTCTGTGGGATTTTGAGAGCGAAGGGTGCAGTTGTTTGTTGAAAAGTTTCAAAATATAGAATATTTTAAAGCATGCTTGTGTGTCTGTCTCACATTAGGTGAGTACTGAAAAAACACTGCCTTTTCTGCCTGTCTGTCCAGTGTGGTCACCGTGGTGGTCTACAGTATATGGCTCTTGGTTTTTACTTCTCATGTCATACAGGCGGAGGAGTTTTGGTGACTAACCATCTGACTGCCTCTATGATGTGGGACCGGTTTACTGTTGTAGGACCTCCAGATAAACTCATAAATCAAGTACTGAAGGGATATTTTCTCTCTCTTACTGCCTGCCTGTCCAACATACCCACCATGGCCGTCTATTTTTTTTTAAATTTGTCTCATGTCCTACAGGCAAAGGAGTTTAATTGTTAACCATCTATCTGAGATTGGTTTGAGACTGCCTAATACTCTTCTCTATACTTACTTTATACACCCACACATTAGAGTAATTGGCTCTACCACTATTTGGGATACTGGCTTTCTCAAGTGCTTAGATGGGAGACAGGACTCTGACCTTGCAAATGCATAAATCCAGTGCACAATATATGTACATGTGTTTGGTTATTTGAGTTTGTTTGTTCTCAAGCCTTATAAGGGTAGTTTGACTTGTTTCTACTCTCAGAAGTGTCTCTCCACTGCCAGAAACACAGTCACCTGAGACTGGGGCTACCTCCCCTGTGGTAGGTGTACTCTACTTATGTTTTACATATGTTATACTAGACATAGGCAATATTTCATAAAAATGTTGTGTGATTGAAAATGAGGACTTGACAGGCAGGTAAGGTTAGCTTCTGACTAACGTTCGCTAAATCAGACTTGGTTTTCTAACTTAACACAATGAGACTAAAAGTGAATAAGGCTTGGTTTTGCATTTTTAACATTTTTAAATTTGTGATGTCTTGTTCAACATGATATCATTGCTTAAATACTTTGTGTTATTAGTCACCGAGGAAGCTGAACCATGCCAATGTGGTGAAACGGAACAAAGTCAGAGAAAACGACAACCTGCTTTGTGTTTGAGCAGATGAACGAGAGCCTCTATCAGCTCATGCAAGAACAGACACCACAGTTACTTGTGCATTTATACACGATTTCAGTTATGTGCAAAGATATTTTGGTGATCTAATCCTGCAATGTCATTTCATTACCATTGGGGATGTGAGAATTATTTGGCTCAGTTTGAGTCATCATGTCTCGGCCTTCGTTTCTGCAGAAACGAGTTGTTCCCTGAGTCAGTCATCAGAAACATGACATCTCAGATATTACAGGGACTGTGCTATATTCATAAACATGGTAGATGACTTCAACAGGGCCTTCAATACAGATAGGTAAAAAAATGACTGCTGTCATTTCTCTTGTATAAAACACTGTTATCAGGCTGTCAGCACCGTTTGTAATATATAATCTGTTGAGTAAAGAGAAAACAACATAGTTAAACTTGAAAAGTATGTGAATGCTGAAAGGTTGAAAAGACATCAGGCATCACAGGATGTTCTCCAACCAAGAATTACTCCCTTTTCTTGTGCTCCAGTGAGAAGAGGAGGTGTGAGTGGTACCAAAACCTGACTGAGCAAAGTTTTGCTTCTTAAAAAAAACAAACATCAACACTGTTTTTAGTTCTTGAGGGTGTTTGTGTCATTCCCACTTCAATAAGGCATGATTGCTTGCATAGTTTTTTCTTTATCTCCTCTTTCTTTCTTTTGTCTTTTACCACTTTGTTGTTTTTATATTTTCCCTGCTATTAAATACTGTTTGGAATTGTACAGATGAATAAGGATAATCCTTCTAACTGGATACATTTAGCAAAGTGGGCCCCATATATTTTACACAGAAAAACAATTCATTACTCTTGCTGTGGATTTTCAAAGAGACAGGATCTTTTTTCAAATGTTAGAAAAGTAAAACAGTTTTGTTGTACAATGAACTTTTCCTATAAAATCAAGTTTTATATTGAACCATACAGACTGCTAAGGTTGAAAATATTTACAGGCACATAAGATACGTGCCGGTATTTTCAGGATTTGTGTGGCCTCTGTAGCATTCCAGTGATGATCTTTGCCATCATCAGTCCACTGCAAGAACATGACAAGAGTTATATTAGGACAATAGTTATAAGAGATTTGCAATCTTCGTAGAGCAGAATACTATGAATTATCATCCCACTAACAGTAAGAAAGAAAGTGTGTAATAATGGTGTTTTTACCTGACTAAAGTCATTAAACCAGCTGGCATGAACTTCCAGGAGTTGAGAAACCTCAGTCCCATCACTACGGCCAGAGTTCCTGAGGTGGCTGCATTTCCTCAGCAGAGGGAGACAGTCGTTGCTACAGGTTTGTGAAAGCTGCAGTCGGACTCTCACATACCATTAACAAAGTGAACTCGCTCACCTAGTGAAAGCCAGACATTCTTGGGATTTTGAGATGCCAGATAAGCACCGACTGCAGCCAACAGGCCAAACAGGAGCCCTGCAACCAGGGAGGTGACGCTGCCTGTGGAAAAAAGTTTTATTTTGAAATTAAAGATTTATTGTAGCTAAAAATACCTAGTAAACTGACAACTAAGAGTAGGTGGAGGTCAGTTACAGCACAAAGAAGAAAAGCAATCTAATTAAAATCTGGTGTATTGTGGGCGTCCTGCATTCTGGTCCTTTGAGGCCAATGTCAATGGAGAAACTAGAACATCTTCTGTCATTGACTTCAATGCAGCGGTGGAGATAATGGATGGATGGAAAAGCACTTGAGTGATATTTGATTGGCATACCGTATTAATGTAATGTGTAAGAAGCATCTTACTGTTGCAGCTGGTTGTGGTGGAGCAGTTTTTCTCTACTTTATATACAGTTAAGTAGTTCTGTTCACTGGTTCTCAACTTAGGAGTCGGACCCTCACAAGATAATTCTGAAAGGTCCTGAGCTGATTAATGTGAGGGAGAAATAACTAGAAGACAAAGTTCTGTTATACAGATCTGTTTTCAGTTTTAAGACATTTTCCTAATGTTTGTCTTTTTATGAAATACTGGATAGTTTCACCTCTTTTGTCCAAAGATTACATGGAAATATAACTATTCGAGTAATATAGGTTACCCCAGAATTGTACTTAAATACGTAGATGTAGTTACTTCCCCTACTGTTTCTCCTGGATTTGATGCAAATTCCCTTTGATTCTGACCAATTTACACCAGACCTGTTTTAGGTCATGTTATACAGATTTCCCTGCCGGCGTCACCTACCTGCTTTCATATAACCAACAATTCCTCCTGCTGACACCAGAGCAGCGTAACTGAACCCGATCCAGTCCATAGCCACAACCACAGTCAACCTGCTGATATTATGAGGAGTAAGTCGGTTTAACAGTTTACAGCTCTATCATGCATCAAACGTTTCACGATCAGTATGCGAAAACGACCTGAAGATGAAGTTGATCAATTAGCAACTTCCGAGTTTTTACACTTCCGGGATTATACGGCCAAATTTCAAAATAAAAGTTTTAGCTGGCTAGACTTTCAAATGAAAAAAAATATATATATATACAGTATACTACAGTATATCTAGAGTTGCTCCTAATATTCTGATCCTCTCATGGACGTAGCTGGGAAAACCAAACACAGACACCTCTAAATATAGTGTAGTCCAGTACACCACCACCATTAACTATGTATACAATTGAATTTATACATTTGACTATTTTAACCTGAAACATTTTGAGCTTCATGAACACAGACGTTAAGGCGGAAGTGTTCATACAGTTGTACAGGTGTACAGTAAACAATAATAAATCCCTAATTACAGACACGTGTCTTGATACAAAAACAATAAAAGCACGTTAAAACACAGACTTTGAAGCTCATCTAAGCTTCATCACCTTCCTGTGGTAACAATGAGCAAATGCATGTTGGACTCAAACATAAATCAATGCATTGATTCTAATCTTTTTTTATTTTTTATTGTTGCCCATCATTTTTCACAATTCTCTTTTTGGTGCTCACAGCAAAAGTATTTTTGAAACATAAAATCAAAATATGAATGCTAACTTGTATTCATCACCAATTTGTGGAAATCACAACAAATAAAGGCATATTTGACCAAAAACTCCCAATTTAAAATAGTCCATGAATGAATGTTTTTTTATTGCTGCTCTTTTTATTTGCCACCACCTTTTTTCTTCTTTTGGGGTTTGCTTTCATCTTCCAGTACAACTTCTTCTGTTGCAATTCGGACTCTTTTCCTCTTTGAAAGTTCTTGAGCAAGTTCTGAGGACAGAAGCAGACGGTTAGGGTTTACAGTGATAACCAAAAATGTGAAAACTTAAAATATTGTATTTATTTAGAGAACGACAGTCACACAAATACAATTTTTTCAGGAACATCCCTTTGTAGCGTTAAGTTTTCTAGTACTGAAGTTTTCTACACAAACCAAACTATGCCACCTATTAGCTATTACTATATCTCTTACATATCACCATAATAAAGTGAAGGTTTGCCTGACATCACCTTTCGCTGTTGTCGCTTCAGCTGCGGGCTCCTCATTGATCTGCTGAACTGATGAAGGTTTCCACACAGCCAGGCACGTCAATCTGGCTGCTGTGTTTACTTCCCCTAGGAGGGTGGGAGATGCCAGCTCCTGTTAGACAGCCAGAGTACATCAAGAGATCAGCAGCAGCTTGGTAACTAACAGGTAATGTTGCTAATCTGTTTTTTCTTTTGCAGACTTGTTTATATAACTTTGTTCTTGAAAATTTTTACCATTTACCTGATTACATTGGAATATAACTACATGAATTAGTCTTTACTCTGCTTTGCAAAGTAGAAACAATATGTCAACAGGTCATGACGCTGAGAGACATTTTTAAAACATGCACTGTTGCTGCAAAATGTAAATGTTTAAGAAATTTGGCTGAAGTAACAAGTAAATGGCTTCTATTCATATATTGAAAAACAATACTAGAGATGTGCCTCTTTAAGCTGGAGTTTCCACATTTTGATGAATCCATCGTTGGAAGCAGTCACCATCACGCAGTAATCCTCCATATCGAAACTGTCAACTGCTTTCACCCTGAAATCATAAAACAATGAGAGTTCAATCACTTATTTTTCACCAGTTTGACATGAGATGCAAAAGAAATGTATCAGGCATCAGAAGATACATATGTTGGTGTTTAAGTTTTCTTCTCATCATCAGAAACAAATACTCGGTGAAAACACCCGTACCTAATAATTTTCAGACAGAGATGGATCAGTGAAGTGATAAACACTGTGAATTTACCTGGTTTCATGAGCCTTGAACTCACACACCCATTTCTCTTTTCCAATGTCACACAATCTCACAGTTTCATCGTCTCCTGCAACAGCGAGGATGGAGTTCTGAAAAACAAGTAGGATTCCAACACAGGTATTCTATTGAAATTCTAATTTAATTACAGTCATGTTTTGGTGTGATTACCAGGCAGACACCAATTATCTCAACCATTATATCACACTCAAAAGTATAATTCAGAACCACAGCCTGAGAACTCACATTTAAGAACCTCACAGATGAGATCCTTTTGGGATTTATGACGGTTCCCGTGACAGAAGCTGTCTCCAGGTCATAAATGTTCACCTTGTCATTTAGCACCACCACATATTTATCCCCATCTGGAGACCATCTGACAATGTGTGCATCTGTTAATAGTGTACAGAAAAAGCATTGAAGTTAGGACTTTATTTTTGATTGTTAGCAATCTGACAATTTTCTTAAATATTCGACTATTTGTCAGGAAAGGGTGGAAAGTGCCACAAATTCTCAAAGCCCAAAGTGACATCTAAATGTCTTTCTTTGGTGCAATTGACAGCCCAAACTCCAAAAATATTCGATTTGCTTTCATACATAAACAAAGGTTATCGTGGTTGTATGTCCCCACCAACCAGCCAAATTCATGAGTACAGGACAGACGTGAGGTCACTGTGACCTTGACCATCAGTTCATCCTTGAGTCCAAGTGGACATATGTGCCAAATTTGGGGAAAAAAAATGTTTCTCTCAAGGCGTTCCTGAGATATCGCGTCCACAAGAATGGGCTGGACAGACAATATGAAAACATAATGCCTCTGGCCAAGGCTATTACTGGCACAGAGGCATAAATTTAACTCAGAACAGTTAAACAATTATCAGAATAGTTCATCATCAACAGAAAATTAATTGACTAATTATTGCAGCTCTAGCTCAGATCATTTCAAATGTATGAATATCTCTGAAAAATGGTTAATATATTACCTTCACTATAAAACTTACTCTGTTTTATGTTTTTGATAAAAGCTGATCTTCCATTGATTAGATTCCACGTTCTAGGGGGATAAAAAAAAAGATGCAACAGTCACTTCTAATGTCCCTATTAAACCACACACCTGCTTCAATGACTCTGGAGCAGAGCTGTGAATTTTACCTGAGAGTCTTGTCTGTCCCCACTGAAAGTGCAAGTTTCCCAGAGGGATGGACAGACAGCGATGTGACATGGCCTCTAACAAAACAAGACGATTAAGCAAGACACAAAATAAAGGATAACCATCACACAAACACAATCTTGCCAGTGCTTCTGCAGCACCTCCCTCTGTGGACATACTTATGAGCTTTGATGGATTTCAGGCACTCCCACTTCTTTGTGCTCCACACACATATGAGTCCATCCTCTGCTCCACTCAGTAAATGAGATGTCCCATAAAACTCCAGGCAGGTGATGGTACCTGTGCAAAACAAGGTGTTCAGACCTCAGGTGACTGTCTTTGATTTCTTACATCTTAACAGCTGGTAAAATGTAAACAAGGTCAAATCTTCAGTAATATTTTATACTTCTTGTTCCATCAGCCAAGAAGAGCTGTCAGGATAACTGTACTGTAAATCAGGACCTAACAGCTGGATCAAATCACGAGGCAAAATCTGTTTGCTATAGTACTGCGTTAAAGAGAAAAATGGTCAGGAGTTCCTTTCCTTCCACTCTCACTTCTTTCCTTTCTTTCCTGACTTTTTACCTTTTCTTTATAGAACAGAACACGAGTAATTATTTGTATTCTCTAGTGACTTTGTTACAAGCTAACTAGTGTAATAATCTCTATTTTCCTCCTAATTTCACGTGGTCTAATTGCACAACTATCATAAATATATCAAAAAAATTTGTCTTTATATTGATCCTTCCTTCCATAAAAAGTATTGTTTCTAAAAACTGTCTTCTTGATATGTGTAAAGAAAGGGTTAAAAATATGAATGTTACCACAGGCTACTGACATCTTTAGGAGACCAGAACTCTTAGTAATCATAGGGCTACTTGTTGTATATGCATTTGATCAATAAAACATCTTGATGTGAAGCTATAGTGAACCTACTCACCATCATGGTGCAGCAAAGCACCGTGCTCAACTTTCTTTTTCATATCGTACATCTGTATGGTCTCATCTTTGCTTCCTGTGACAACAAACCTCTGACTGGCTGCCACAGCTGATATGGATGCTGTGTGGGCGTGATGTGTGAAGTCTGCCTTGGCGTTCCACTCCTGCATGACAAGGAAAACACACAAACAGTTTGGGACCTATCAGTTTTTGTACTATTAACTGCTGAAAATGCTGAAAACAGGGAGGAAAAACAAACATTGTAGTGTTTATACTGCAACAACAATTGAGCTTCACACATCTTTGCTTGTTAATATTGGCTGCTTTAAGTCAAATACTGCCCTAAACAGACATCTAAGAACATTTCTAAGTGAAAGCAATTTGACCATAGCCAATTTGATGCTCTTTTCCTGAGTATATGTACTCGAACTTCATCATGACTGACAATAGAGGGATCAAATTGCATCTTAACAGAGAAAGAACAGCTTCTCTAACCAGAGCTGACGTCGGTAGATTGGCTCTGCTTAAAATAAACCACAAAACAGATGTCTCAAAGGGGCAAAGTGGTTGGATTATGTGTTCTGATCAACTGTGCAACTTTGGGCATGTACAATCCTGTGGAGAGAGGAACTATATAACTTAGAGGTAGTGGATCATTTGATCTCTGCATTCTAAATGGTGGGAATGTTCATTTGGCTAAAAAGGAAGGTAACTGGCAATAGCTTGAACAGGTTTAATGTCTTTATCATCTCTACAGAAGTGTCGCGATTTTTCAGGCATCCGAGACATGGGATTTTTTTTTTCTACCCATCGATCCCATTAACAGTTCAGTTTAAATTTTAAATGCCAGGGTAATTACACAACTGCTAAACATGACTTACTTTCTCATCAGGTTTCACTCGGTAACCAAAGGTGACTTGCTCGTAACTTCCAGCAATCAGTTCCAGAACAGCTGCCATGCTGCTACTTAAGTAGCTACAGTGGCTTAAGCTAGCCCGTTAGCTTTCTTAAAACGTCTGTAATTTCTTCTGTCTATAATTTGTGGCTTTGCTTGAGCGACACTTAAAAACAGTGCAAAAATAGACCTTCATGAAAAATGCAGACAAAATAAACAACGTAAACGGCGCCGTAAACCTTCTAAGCACGATATCTCGAATAGTTTATGCTCGCACTTCCAAATCCAAAATAACGTGTGCAGCTATTGCGCTTGCGCAAACCTCTATCCTCGCGTCTTGGGGAACAGGTGTTTTCAAAATAAAAGTCGGTGTTGTGCGCATCAGGCACTCTTGGGTACTCATGAAGTTGCTTTTTAAAAAAGTGACAAGCCAAATATTGATTTCGATATTTTAACGATATAAACTACTTGGAATTCTCAAAATAAACACCTCAAATCGTACCATTGTGAACCTAATTTTGATTGTTTTAACCCTCTAATTTAGAAAAAATTGAGGAGTTGAATTGTACATCATTCATAATAAAATGCATTATTTTGGAGCCTAGAAGGTGCAATCAGAATAATTATGTATTTTACTGTGTATAAATCATATATTGTAGTCTATTAAATTTAAATATCATAGCCTGTTGTATCATAGGTTGTACCATTTAGTTTATCCTAATTACTTGAATTCAGTTTTCATATTCTATTTATTCTGTGTTAATTCTACTTTTATTCTATTTTAGTTTCTTAAATGGTATGGGCATTCAATATTAGGTGAGAGAGAAACAGTATTTTCGATTTTTCTGCATGTCCTGCACATATAGTTAACTGACAATAAAAAAAACTTTGATCTTTGATCTTGAAATATGATAAATTAACAACAAAACCTTGCATTTTTGATAATTTCCAATGCAAATAAACCACGGGATTTTATATTAATGAGTGTTTCTAGTGAATATCTTCATTACTGTTTCATTTGTTCTATATGTTTATACAAGTCAGGATGGAAAAAATACAATTTATTAAGTTTTTGTTTGTTTGTTTTGTTTTTAATAGCAGATCTCTCTGGAACTATGAAAACTCAAGTGTTTCTGTCATACACAATAATGGGTTTAGCCTGCCTGTATTGAATGTAATCACAACAAGCCATTAATGATAAAGTTAATTAATAAAACCACAGACAGGATCCTCTCCTTTAATGGCAAGGGGAGGGGTTTGGGTGTTTTTCTCTCAAACAATTGGCTGTTTTCCTTGTAAACGTCATGATTGACGCCTCAGAAAACTCGGCATCAAACTAGTGTTTTTCGAAGAGGGTGTGAGAAGTCAAGCGATGGCGAGGAGGTAAGGTTTGGGTGTCAAATAACAGAGATACTTTAGAATTTATCTCTCAAAAGTACTCCTGTTCTTACTATCTGAGTTTTGATACTTGTAGCGGCTTTCCGACCGTTTAACACTTGTTTGATATTCGACGTAGTATTATTTGGTGTAAACATTAGTCAGTGTGTTTACACATCCTGTGGTTCCTTTTGCTGTTAATATCTAGAAAAAGTCATCATTATTTGTTATCTTGTAAAACACCTTGCTGATTCAGACATTAGGCCTAGCAGTGGAGATACTATTTTGTACAGTGGATATATTTTGTGCAGAATTGAAGGCTGCTGTTTGGGAGTGCAACAGTGTTCGGTGGTGATTAGTAGACTGACTTATAAAGCAGAGCAAGCAGGACGTTGTGGACTAGATACAGTCTCTGTCTCTTTGCCACAGCAGCTGTCCTATAGGCTAAATAAAGAACAGATGAGTTTCTGTCTTGTTCCTCTTCCTGTCATTTGATTCATACTCATATTCATACTCAGCTTTTTCTTTCCCATTTATGGCAGGAAGTAAGTGTCAGTTACTGTTATTTTTGGGATACTTTTAATTGTAAAGCCACTTTTTGAAAGATAATGTTAGATGAAAAAGAGACTGAGTAGATACAAGAGTTTTAAACCTATAAAAGCACCTGTTCATGGTCTCGCGTTATTCCTTAAATCACATTTGTTTAGCTACTGTAGCACCAGATAATTTCATCTGGAAGTGAAGTTACAGCATGGGGGCCCTGAGGTTGTAAATTAATATCACAGGTGTGGTCGACTGTGCCCTTGGGAGCAAAAAAAAAAAAACCAAACAAAACACCAGACCTATAGTTGCCATACAAGTATTTTGGCAACCATGCAGATATGGTTTTATTTGCTGAGCTTTTTAGGATTTCTGCCACCTCAAAATTAAATAAAACCTAATCTACCTGCATCAAGGTTTAGGGGTAAACATTTTTTTAAATTTTAGGTTAACCTTTTGATAATGTTATGATATTGGTCAGAGCCTGAATATATCATATATAACTAGCCCAAAATAACAAACAAGAAACAAGTTGAAAATTCTGTTTGATACAGGACTGAAATATGTTAATTACTGAGCCACAAAATGCATTAGTTACTGTATACAAGCATGGTTTTGGTTTTGTTGACAGCAACTTCTGTCTCAAAAACAGACCAGTCCCACTGTACCATTCCTGTTTTTACTACAGCTCTTACTCTTTAATTCACTGTGTTAATTTTCTTTGCCTTTTCACAGTCACATGCAACCAGTCAAGGCCAACCAGGAGCTCACTGAGGTCCTAAACCAGCTCTGGTGCCTGGATACCAACCGCCTCAGACCAGGGAGTGATTACATAATTTCCCTTCAGGCCAGTAAATTTACCTGTGCTTAAAATACACGGTCATAGATAAAGGGGTGATTTGCAAACACAGTCTGGCCAAAAAGCTATTTTATCACAACCCCAAGCTTCGTAATAGATAAACAAGTTATGTTGTTTCTACCTGTTAGCTGTCATATACTACTACTACTAATAATAATAAACTTAAACATTTAGCACCTTTCATACTCAAACTGCAGCTCGAAATGCTTTACAGAACAACAATTCATATATTAAAATATTTTCCAAAAAGATGAGGGAAGCACTGTAAAAAAAACAGTTTATGCTGAATCAAATAAAAAAGTACATGCATCTCTAGACCTACATCTTCTTTTTATTACTGAATCTTTGAACAATTATGTAACACTTTATCTATTAATTATTACATTTATAACAAATTTCAAGGAGACATCTTCAAATGACTTTATTGTCTAACTGTTCCACTCATATTCAGTTTACAATTAGCAGCAAAACCTCACATTTGAGAGGCTGCATCCAGTGAATGTTTGGTATTTTGTTTGCTATGATGCCAAAGATTAATAAGTTTTTCACATTTTATATTTATGTTCTCCTCAAGATAAACTGTAATGACTTTGTTGATTCCTTTAACTTTTCATCTCGCACCATCATCAGCTCAAAAATTTTAAATGATTTATTTTTAAATTCTTCAGTTTATGTCTACATTCTTGCACTACCTGCTAAACATGAACGTGCTAACATTGTCATTATGAGCATGTAAGGATGCAGATGTTAGCATTTAATGCAAAGCAGCGCTATGTCTAAGCCACTGTGATGTTAGGGCTCCATCATGCTTAGATTGTACAATGGATGAGTCAGTTTTCCTGCCTTGATATGTTGGTGTCCATCTGTTTATTCAGGGTAAAGCTGGTTATGTGGCTCAGGGCAGTAACAATGCCAGAGACAAGGCCAGTGCTCCGCTCTTCAAATATGTCAATGAAGACAAACTCAAGAGTATTAAGACGTATGCATGTAAGTAGCAGTTTATGTCCCTCCACTCATTACACTTATACAGTAGTTTCTATATTCTTAACAAGCACATGTCCTTTTTGTGCAGGTTTCATGAACTTGCTGGACAACTTTGAGATGCCCACGGGTGTATCAGAGACCGTCACTTCACAGGAGGTGGAAGAGAACAAGCTGTTTATCGATGCCATACTGGAGACAGCTGTCATGAAGGTACAGTAAGTTTAAGAAAGGGAGTCATGTCTGAGACACATCTGTCAACACAGATTGCTCAAACAAAGGTGCAGCACCCTGTTACTACACAGTAGGTGTTTACATACCTTGTTACCTCTCAGTGTGGTTTCAAGGTGTTTAGTGAGGATCTGAAATTATTGTGAAGTTGTCTTCATAGAAAACCAAGCATCAGTTATTACATGTAAAGAATTTGAAAGCTACTCTAGAGAGAAATGTAGTTTGGTAAACTAAAGTTATCAAACGAACAATGTACATGATATAAAACTATAGCAGAAGTTTAAAAAAAAAACCTCACATGTCAGCAAAAAATGCCACTCACAATGATATAATATACTGTATTTCCTTTAAATAAATTTGGATTTAGTATTATCTAAAGCAGCTATAAAATATAATATATATGCATCCATACCGTTTTTGTGATATACTGTACTTGTGTGGGGCACTTTATGAATTGCTCACCCATTTTGGTTTGAAAGTTCATTCTAGACCTTGGAAACAGTTCAAAACATTGTCATCTCTACCAGGTTAACATGGTAAACATCTTAGTGTTTGTAGCCTGATAAACACATAATTGTCATTATGTTCTATTTTTCTACCTGCAGAATACTTTTTATTGTTTCTTTGAGCAATGTTCAGAATCAGTATCAGCTTTATTGGCCAGGCGTGACGGACACACAAGGAATTTGACTCTGGTACATCGGCTCTCAATGTGCAAACAGTAAACCAGCATAAGGTTGTGTAATATAACAAAATAGCAGTATTAACATCAATAACAGTGCAAACAATGCAGAAAAAGCAGTATAAACAGACAGTAAACAATGCAGACAACAAATGAATGTTCATTGAAATGAGATAAATAGGGATAAAACAGAGTGCTTAAGAACTAGAGACCTATACAAGTCTCTATAATCTGTACGAGGTATATTTACAGGTATTGCACTGAGGGTTACTAATGACCTTTCCTGCAGTCCTGACTGTCCGCTGAAGTCTGTATTTGTCCTGTTTGGTTGCTGAGTCAAACCAGACAGTGATGGAGGTGCAGAGAACAGACTCGATGATTCCTCTGTAGAACTGTATCAGCAGCTCCTGGGGCAGGTTGAACTTCCTGAACTGGTGCAGGAAGTTCATCCTCTGCTGTGCTGTCTTGGTGATGGTCCTGATGTTGGATGTCCACCTCAGGTCCTGGGAGATAGTGTAGCCCAGGAACTTGTAGGACTTTAGTGCTGCTACCTTGCTATCAAGTATGGTGAGGGGGGGTAAGGTGGGGGCTCTTCTTGAAGTCCACTGTTATCTCAACTGTTTTGAGTGTATTCAGCTCCAGGTTGTTGCAGCTACACCTCAGGACCAGCTGTTCAACCTCCCATCTGTAGGCTGACTTGTCACCATCTCGGATGAGACCAATTACCGTTGTATCATCAGCAAACTTTAGGAGCTTGACAGAGGAGTCCTTCGATATGCAGTCATTGGTGTAGAGTGAAAATAGCAGAGGGGATTATTGTCCGGGTGCTGGATGTGGTTTTCCCCAGCCTCACCTGCTGCTTCCTGTCTGTCAGAAAGGTAGTAATCCACTGACAGGTGGGGGCAGGCACAGTGAGATGGGTCAGTTTGGAGTGGAGGATGTCTGGGATGATGGTGTTGAATGCTGAGCTGAAGTCCACAAAGAGGGCCTGTGCATAGGTCCCTGGGGAGTCGAGGTGTTGAAGAATGTAATGCAGTGCCATGTTAACTGCATCATCCACTGACGTGTTATTTATTTTGTTTCTATATAGTGTGCTCACAAATATCTGGTCAAGAAGGGACAATCGCCGTCAGACCTGGGACAGTTCAAGAGACAGCTGTATGACATCTGGTTTCGCCTCTATCACCGGGAAAGAGGTGGAGGGTGAGTTTCATTGTAACAGCAGGGGGAGCGGCTGTAGCATGTGAAGAGACTGGCCTTCAGGTCAGAGGGAAGAACACAGGTAATCATCTACAGAATGATTCATGGATGTCAGTCTTTACCAGGTTTAGGTTTCCAGCAGCTGAGTTGGTTAACATGGAGACAAATTATTATTGTTATTATAGTAACAGCTATAAAAATGTAGTTATTGAACACAATGAATTTGACTCTGGTACTGTGCTTTGTAAGGCAACAAGGAAAATGTGTTTAAATAAGAAAAAAAAACAGAAGAGACAAAAAGAATCTATTTATAAATATATACACATTGTGGAAGAAGAAGAGTTTTCAGATAAATACAGTTGTTTTATATCTAAGGAAGAATACATCTTTGACAAAAACACAGTTTTAAGGTTCATTTATTAGTAATTCAGGAGATGTTCTCCCATCTTATGGTCTGAAAATTGATCTGGAAGATGGTTTGAAAAGTGACCATCAGAGTGAAGTTTGTTTTTTTTTCCTGTCAAACTGTTATTTCCAAGGTCAAAGCAAACTTTCACACTAGATAATACATTTAACTGGATAAGTTAAATAGTTCCTGTTGTTTCTGTCGGTTATACAAAAAGAAACATCAAGTTCCTGTGTTAAATTTGTATGTTTTTAAAATGGGACTGGTTTGTAAAAGAGCATAACAGGTTGTGTCACCTTTCTTTTGTTTGAACTGTAGACACCTCAAATAAGGAAACAAAGCTCTAATAAGATGAATGAGGACATGCATGGAGACAGTAAACGTATTGTTGAAATACTGGCTTTATTTTTATTATAGTGAGGATTCCTGTGGATTTGAACATGTGTTTGTTGGAGAAACCAAGTTTGGGAAGGAGATCATAGGTCTTCACAACTGGGTTCACTTCTATATGCAGGAAAAACTTGGCAATGTTGACTACAAAGGCTACAAAGCAAGAGCCAACAAAGACACAGTAAGGAAATCCTGTGCCACCCAATGCATTATGAAAATATTAAGCAGTTTTTTCCTGTAAAGCCGAATCAATTAAATGCTAGCATATAACCACAATAATAGTGCTATTACTGAACAGCAAATAAATAAATGGATGAATTCCTAAATGAACGGTTTTTGACACTGTTTTACAGCCTGATGAAGACGACCATGTTCTGAACCTGCAGTTCAGTTGGAAGGGCTTGGTAAAGCCGGTTGGCAGCTCCTTCATTGGGGTTAGTCCAGAGTTTGAGGTTGCTGTCTTCACTGTCCTCTTCCTCATGTCGACTGAGAAGATGACGTCTGTGGTGGTGAAAGTGGACGAGTATATGCTGGAGCTTGTTGTGTACCGGCATGGGCGATTTATCGGCACATCCTTCCCTAAACTGTTGAGCAGCAACAACAGGGATTTGTAATGTCGTGCCACACAGACTGTCAGCTGTCCAGTACAAATTTGCCTATGTTTTTGTTACACTTTAACATCATCTCCATTTAGTATGATTTTTAAAAGACATCTGGATTAGATTATGTCTGCATTAAACATCAGAACTAAACTAAAACTTCCTGATGTAGACTGATATCATGATAGGAATATAAGTTGTTATTAATCACTTATCGTTCATATTCTGTGTATTTTCATAAACTAAATATCCTTTGTTTACAAAGCAGTGTTTGCATTTTTGTTTTCCCCTGTTAGAAAAGATAGAACAAACAGTTCGCAAGATTTAGTGAGACACAACAATAAAGCAGCATAGTTGCACTCATAGTTGTTTTAAACTTGGTCTTTTTGCTCCAGTTTTGGTTTGTCAGGTAGACTTCCTCGTAAGCAGCATGCAATTCTGTCAGTGAGTACTGAAAGGAAGCAGAAAAATCCAGTTTCTACCACAAATAGAAAGCATTATTTCTGATTCTGCAAAAATCTACCACTTTTTGGTTGTTTAGTTCCTCATTTTGGCCATTTTTTTGTGTGCCGTTCTGGGATATTTTGCAGGTGGGATCTTTCTTGCAGGGGATCTTTGACCCCTTGAGCCCATGGCCCTGTACCCAGTTGGCCCGTTCAGTATTCCATCAATGACTTCATCCATATACTGTATGTGCTTGTTATATATTCGTACACTGGGAGTCGGTGCCTGCCTGGCAGACACAACTGGGGGAAAATCTTTAAAGAAGCCTTACACGCCCCTTCCCTTTGCGCATGCGTAGTCAAACACCCGTTAACATGTCAAACCACAGAAATGAAACTGTTCCCCTGAAAGCTACGTGATAAAGTGCCAATCGGGGAGGTAAGGACACAAAGGGATTTCGTGTTAAAGCTCTCTGGGATACATGCTAACAGCGGCGGCAATAGTTAACTTCTTGCTCGTAAGTAAACTTTTCGAGTTAGAGGCAAAAACATGGTTAGCTAATAGCTAGCAGCTCGTTACCAGTCGCTGTTGGAGAACCACCTGACAACCGCTCACATGATTTTAACTGCTACAATCAATCACCTGCAGAAAAAGCCGCTTTTCTTAACGTGTTTGTGTTTTAGGGATAGTTTGAATCATCGGAGTGTGGCTTAGCGGCTTGTTAGAGAACAAGACACAACAGCAGCATGTTTGGTAAAAAGAAGAGAGCACCGCAGCCCAAAGGCCAGGGCGCTGCTGCAGCCAAACAGGTAACACCAACTCTGAGAAACGTTCATTTTAGACAAAAGCAGCGATGGGAGAGATGCTCAGACCCTTCAGGTCCCAGTGCACCAGTGTAAAAATGATAAGAAAACGTCCTACATTTAAAATGCAACCAAAATACAAGTAAATAAGTCTTATTAGCAAAATATGCTTCCAAATTAAGAGCGCACTCATTTTTATTTACACTACTCCTGAATTTACAAATTAATTTGCAAGATGAACCCTTAATCTTTTTAATAACTATTATTATTTAGGATATAACGTAGAATTCATACAGTATTGGTCAGGCAACACATAAGTGAGAGTAAAAAATAGGTTTTAAGATTTCATTTGAAAATATCTACAGTGGCTTTTCAAGCAGAATAGGAACCAGGTTTGTGAATGACACTAAAAACAATGTTTGAAGTACAACTTCCGTCCCTGTAGTAGATGTGAGCTCATACATTTTAAGTTTGTATCAACAAAACAAAAATGCAGTTATTAAAAATATATCGAATTATAAATCGTGCTTGTGACAGATCGCCTTCAGCTGCTCCTCCAGATGATCTCAAGATAAATCTGGTTTGGTACCAAAGCTTCAGATCTGGGCATCAGGAGAAGTAAAAAGTACCCTCTTTCTTGCTAAACTGCAGTGAAGTGGAAGAATTAAATAGTATAAATACTCAAGTAAAGTTCCTCTTAATTATACTTAACTACAGTACGTTATTGAATAGGTTACTTTTCACCACTGGGTTGAAGATGCTCATCGTAATGTTTTCCCAACAGCTGTCAGGGTGTTGAGTTTATCTTTTACCTTCCTGGTTTCAGATGGGTCTGTTTGTCAATCTGGACCCTGAGGAGATGATTGGTATGGACGAGAACCTGGACGACCCAGATCTGGAGGCTGAGCTTGCTGCTATCACTGGAAATAAAGCAGCTGCCAGAGGGAGAGCCAAGCAGAAGGACAAGAGTGAGTGCTGGGGTCATCATTTATAGTCCTGGAAACAGTTTGTATGAAGATGAGCGTAGCTGATCTGAGGAGCTTTTCACTTTCACCACCAAAAGGCACCAAAAGAAAAATGATGCTTTAAAAAATATCAACGGTTTCTATTTGCCAATTATATTCATACAAAGTGTGTTTTACAGTAAAAGAACCTCAATCAAATCAATAATTAAATATATATGTAGTTCTTCTGGGGGCGGCACAGCAGCACGGTGGTTAGTGCTGTCACCTCACAGCAAGAAGGTTCCAGGTTTGATCCCAGGCCGACCTGGGGCCTTTCTGTGCAGAGTGTGCATGTTCTCCCTGTGCCTGCGTGGGTTCTCTCCAGGTACTCTGTCTTCCTCCCACAGTCCAAAGACATGCAGCTTAGGTTGACTGGTGACTCTAAATTTCATGTAGGACTGGAAGTGGGTGTTTATCTTTAAGTGTCAGCCCTGTGACAGAATGGCGACCTGTCCAGGGTGGACCCTGCCTCACACTCAATATCAGCTGTGATTGGCTTCAGCCCC
>NW_018127894.1:506114-511839 GCF_001952655.1 Monopterus albus | reverse complement strand
TGCAGAATAAGCAGTATAGATAATGGTTGGTTGGATGGATGTAGTTGTTCTGTGGATTTAAACCGCCTCAGATGCGTCTGTCTTTTCATGAAATCCCAGACTCACTCCATGATGTTCTTCCTATCTTCTCTGGAGATTGTTCTTTATGTCTCTGGCTGTGTGTTTGTAGTCCTACATTTGCACAGTACATTAACATTTGTGATAAGGTTGGCTTATATTTGTTTTTTGAACAACATTTGTGACCAAGAAATGCACTGGGTAGGGTATTTTACACACGATGAATAAACTTGCCACTACCCGCTGGTGGACAAACTATAGAACAGTGACATTCAAAACATGTCTTTGGAATTTCTATACTTTAATTTCTTGTTATTTAGTAGCTGACGTATACAACAGTACTGATATATCTGCAAAAAGCTAATATTAGCTGAATCATTGGCCTGGCTCTGGTGCACACAGTCAGTGTATGTCAGCACTCGGTCAAGGGAGCATTGTTACCTTGGATCCAGACATCAGAATCCCGGATTTGGTTTTCGTTTACTATCTGGCTGTAACATTACACCTACTTTGCCTCCTCTCTTCTAGGAAGTCTTTCCTCAAGAGCGTTAGAGAGGCCAGGTACTGGGTCTGGCTCATATGTTACACTCAAGGGCATGCAGCACAGTTAT
This sequence comes from Monopterus albus, assembly GCF_001952655.1. NCBI lineage: Eukaryota > Metazoa > Chordata > Actinopteri > Synbranchiformes > Synbranchidae > Monopterus > Monopterus albus. The sequence goes on along the minus strand of NW_018127894.1, from coordinate 511,171 downwards.
CTGTTTTAAAACTTTGTTTCCTTAACAAAACGATCACGTCACAAGCTAAGTTGACTCTTTGTCAGGTTCAGAGGAGTTAACAGTTTCAAATCTGCAGATAACAGTGCTTTGCAAGATAGAATTACAGGTTTTTTTTAGACTCAGCTCGAGATAACAGTGCTTTGCAAGATAGAATTGCAGGTTTTTTTTTAGACTCAGCCCAGGGGCAATATAAAAGTGTGTGAACACATTCTTTGCAGCCAAATACTTTTGATTATATTGTTATATTTGATGTCTTTATTGCCGAAAACCTCCTGCACATTTGTCATCCTTGGAGATTTGTTATGGTAGTTTGACACTGGAGACGTTAATAACATTGTCATTATTACTCATACACAACAGCGGTGTTTATGTCACAGGTCCCCTGCCAATGGAGGATATCGCAAAAATGGCTGACGAGTGTATGAGAGATGAGGACAATGTGGACGAGGACGACAATGACGATAATGTGGAAGACGACGAAGATCTGTTGGTTAGTGTTTATATTCCTCTCCTATAACAGGATTAGTGGCCACTCACATTTTAACACTATGAACACATGGAGACATCCAGCATATTAATTTTATTACCCTCAGAAAGGAAACTGATTTTCTTGTTGGAATTTTTGCTGTCGGTCTTGTTGCCTCCGCACACTCGATATCATATATATGTATGAAGCGGTGGGTACTCAGATATGGTACTTGCTTTTCTAAAATAAAGTATGTAGCCATATTTATAGAGATGTAGTAAACAGCTGACTTTTTGTGTCTGTTTTATATGATACAAGTGTATACTTATCTTAAGACCCATCCTTTTAGCCAGTCATTATTAATCCACTTTGTTTTTGCCTGTTTTATTGTGCAGTGTCAAATGTAGTATTATTATGAACCGATGGTTTAATTACTAAAAGTTTACAGCTGCATATGTATGATGCCATAAAGTTTTGACATAGAGAATGTCATGACGTATTTTGATGAATTTACTACTTAATGGGTTTGTTCAAGGATACTGTACCAGTAATCACAGTAAGAGAGGTCCCATCTGTCAGTGGTGCAGCGCCTTTCAACAAGGCAGCTCAAAATGCTTTACATAAACATAAAACAGCATTAAGACAAGACATAAGAAAAACAAGGCAATATAAAAAAGCCCTTTTAAGGTAGATAGTGGTAGTGGCAAAAGGAAAACGCTCTTTTTAAGCAGTTATTGAAAGGAACTTTAGAGTTTGAGCAGAACTTTTGGGAGTTTGGTCCACATATGATTTGGATAAAGTCTTGGACACAGTAATCAGGCATGCCTCTTGCAGCTTCACTCTGAATCAGCTGCAGATGTCTGATGGCCTTTTCCCAAAGACCTGCAAAGCAGCCAAGCCTGGAAAAGGTTAAAGCAAGAAGTTTTTTGTTTTTTTTTCTAAATCCTGCTGAGGCAAATATTTTAAAAATTCTTGATCTACTGTATTCTTAAGGTGATGGGTTGATTTTTGTAGCTACACAGATGATGTTACTGCAAAAAGGTATTGATCTTTGTCTTAACCTAGTTGGAGCAGAACCAGCATTTATTCAGCGCTAAATCAAACTGGACAGATGCAGGTGTATGTGTGACGATGGCTATAATAGAGGTCCACCTGATTACTCGCTCAAAACCAGCCTCGTGGTCGTGTTTGTTCTGTCTACTACAGTAACTGAAAACTCTCTGCCAGCAACGTTTTGCATTCACATATTGTGTTTTAATTATAAATTGCTGTTGACTTATTGATTTGTTGGTCTTAATTTCCTCTGCCGATGTTGATTTACATAACTTTTATTTGTCGGACAACTGTTTTACTGAACTGGCTAATGGAAAACATTTCACGCTTTGTTCTCTGAAATCTAGCTTTGTGTAGGAACAAACAACATTATCTGTTGATCTGTTGATCCCCCCCCCCATCAGGCAGAGCTACAGGAAGTGGTGGGTGATGGTGATGACGAGGATGCTTTAACGGTTTCCTCCACATCCTCTGCTGCTGCTGAGTCTTCGCAAGCTGAAACATTAGAGTCCCCACTGCTGCAGGTATATAATACATGCCAGGCTTGAAGCTGACATTGTCTGCCAGTTTACAAAATTAACAGTTTTTTTTTTTTTTTTTTTTTAATAGATTTCTTTACATTTAGTTCAAATCAGTCAATTTTTAGCTTTTGGAGTAGAAGTGTATCACCAAACTGTAGTTGTTTACCTGATGGCATATTGAATTGATGCACTTCAGACTGTGAAATACTGAATTTACCACTCTTGCTGTTAGTCTGTGCATTCCCGTAAACACATTCCCTGATAGTTACGGTATCCCACCTGATTAGATAGGCCATTAATTACCATTACCATTAATGTTATTTTCCTCCTGTTATTTATCTCTGACGAATACTTGAAACCTGAACCCACAGTTCTGCATGCTGAGTCATATCTTGACCTAAGAGAGATTTAGCAAATGTTTTCAAATAATATTGACAACCTGTTGTTTTTTGATATCGCACATGTGAAGCAGCAGGATGTTAAGGTGTCCTCCGCAGCGCCTGGCAGTCTCCAGCACACCCTGGAGGAAAGAGTAGCCATATACAAGACAGCTTTACAAAACGCCAGGACTGCAGGAGAGACCTCCAAAGCTAGGAGGTTCGATCGTGGTTTGAAGGTGGGTGAGACTACTGTCTGATGAGAAGATGTATGTTGACATGCAACAAACAAACTGTGGTATGCTCCTCAACCATTCCCAGTGTGGATTATATTTTAAACAGGTACAGTGATATAGTATCATGTGCCAAGAAGTCTTCTGTGATTTAACAATGACAAGGGTTAAATTACGTACAGTACAGTCTGAGACACGTAATGTAACGTTACTGATTTGGTTCTGGACCAGTACTGTTACATGTCAGACCTCTGCCTTATGTTTCCTGTCTGAATCTACATTGGAAGTTCTCAAAAAAACAGGTGTAATAACAAAGAAAAAATGTTTTCAAGATGAAAACAGCACAGCCAGAGTCAAGATTGAATGTAAATTATGTGAGCAGTGCTAAACATGTCCAAAAGCTACAGACCTGTAGTAACACGAGACTTTTGGTGTCCATGTGTCTGATCACACTGTTCTCAAATTCTAAAAACACTGTACATGAGATGTTTTATAAAATTTGTTGCTCTCTACAGACGTTGGAGACTATGTTAGCTGCTGTGAAAAAAGGGAGGCCTGTGAATGAGGCAGAAATCCCTCCTCCTGTTTTCAGTGGAGCTCCGAGCTCTGCCCCTCGGCCCGCTGTTCCTGCACGACCGGCTCCCCCTGTACCGTTGCCTCCTGAACCCACACCTCCAGATCAGCAGGGGGCATCGGAGGCTACAACACCACTGCCAGCTGTACCAGATATTGTCACACCCACCAGCGAAGAGGAGACGCCATCCTCCGCCACAGCGCCCACTCTGAGCAGCCTTCCCTCTCCAGAGGAGCAGACAGAGGAGCCTGCCAACCTGCTTCAGTCCAGTCAGACAGATGGTCAGTTTGACTTGGATTACACAAAGTTATATCAGTGATAATAGTAGTTACTAGAGAAAGTAAGCTTTGGACAGACAGTTAAAAGTAGAAAACATGTTTTCCACATAAATCCAATCCTAGGCCCTGCTCCTTTATCTCAGTGCATCAGTCAAAGAAAGTACTAACCTTGTTCACCTGTCATCATCGTTCATTGTTCCTCTCTACTGCCTCATTTTAAAGGTATAAACCACAACAGAGCTTTAGGATGTTGTGATGGATATTTTTTCCAAACTAATTTCAGAACTTGAATTGACCAAACAAATAACTGATTAATACAATGTATAAGAAAACACTGACAGTATAATATTCTACATAAATAACAGTGAATTGTGGCTTTAACAATATTTTCAAAGATTTTTTGCCTACACTAGACTGTGAAACACTGGAGTTGAGTCACAGGCAATGGGAATTCATTGCTTCTTCATATTTCTCACGTATAAATGTATAAAATGGTAACATTTGGAGGAATTTAATCTCCCTAATAAAGGAGGTTTGCCTTTCAGATTGTTTTGGTTTTAAGCCTTTTGCTTAGAGGCACACGTATTAAATGGCTGAGGTGGAGGGGACAGTCTTCTTTAAAAGTAGCTTCTGAATATGTGATGAATGTGGCCTTTGACTGCGGGAGTTTTGTCTCCGTCCTGTGATTCCACAGCGAACGAGGAAACCAAGACGATGCTTTTGGAGAGGCAGAAAGAATACAAGATGGCTGCTCTGAGAGCCAAGAAGGAGGGAGATGTGGAGCAAGCTAAGCTTTACTTTAAGACCAGCAAGGTGAGTTAAAAGACCTCAGTGCTCACTGATTTGTTTAAAACAAAAACCTGTTTCCTGTGCAGAGGTTTGTCAGTGGTGGTTTGTCTGCAGCTCTTGAAAATTCATATTAAGCACTGATTTCAGTTGGCTCAAAAAGACATTAGAAGGTAATATAAAGCTCTAAATATATTTTACAAGTTAATATTTTCTATTTCCTGCTGTTGCTAGTAATGTTAGCTGTAAAATACCTTCGTATCCGATGACGATGATTTCTCTCAAGCATATGAAACATGCATGATGATTTGGATGCTGACAAAGGCCTTCATTATGTTTGACACTGAGATTTTTTTTTTCTATTCTCTCTTTTTTGTATTATTTGGTGCAGATGTTTGATTCAGTCATTGAGGCACTGGAGAAAGGACAGGCAGTCGACCTGAGTGGCCTCCCACCATCTCCAGGACAGGGTGAGGAATGTGTGTTTAGTTTAGTGAGTAAGGTGTGTATATCCAAGGAGAACAAAAAGGTACTGGGGTGTTTTTTTATAAAGATTAGCACTGATTTGGCTTCTCTGAGAAAACATGTCTGTATACAGTATGTAGTGTTGAGTTATAAAACACTAACATGAGGTGATTTTACCTCAATAACAGGAGCCACACTGGCAGAACGTTTTTAACAAAGTACAGACACGAGGAGAAATTTTCTTAGAAACCCAACAGAGGTGACAAAATTCTTCCAGGAAGGG
>NW_018127894.1:489033-506089 GCF_001952655.1 Monopterus albus | reverse complement strand
CTGGACTGTAATAATGAGGCACAGCGTTGTAACGGGAACCTGTTGCATCTGCTCCTGTATGGTACCGTTCATGCACCATTATTGTGTCATAGGTTCAGGAGGAATCTGTGCTTCAGTGAAGGAACCTTCCTCTGGACAAAACACACAGGCCACCCAACCAGCTACAGCTGCTCCAGGTAGTAGTAAACGTAAACACTTACTGACATGTGTTTTTGGCGGTGGCGTAAAGTTTTTGCAGCTCTGTTTCCAGTCCCCTTTCACATTTTTTTTAACAGTCCTTACATTAATTAGGTTCAACTCCATAACTACTGCCTCACAGGTTAATAACATTAGTCTTGAGACTGACACTGAAAACAAAAACTTACTGAGAAACTTTAAGATTCTGTGAACGTTGTTGTTTTATTCCCTCAGCCCCTGCAGCTCCCAAAGACGTGCTGGAAGCTCTCGAGCAGAGGCGAGCTAAGTATGTAGAGGCGTCCACTCAGGCTAAAGCCAGCGGAGATGAGCGCAAGGCTCGAATGCACGACCGAATTGCCAAGGTACACTGTGAAAAGTCTGTGACCTTTAGAGAGCTTAAATAAAATGTTGCTGTTGGGCTTTCAGGTCTCTCTGTGTTTCTCTCTCAAGCCGAGCAGACACTGCATGGATTTGGCCCGATTTGTCGGGGCTGCGGCTGACAGTTGTTTTCATCATTGAATAATTGTTTATGAAAGTGTAAATACTGTGGAAAAACTGGCATACGTACTAATATTTGACCTCTCCCCTCCTGCAGCAATACCAGAGTGCCATCCGAGCTCACAAAGCAGGAAAAGCAGTCGACTTTGATGAGCTGCCGGTTCCCCCCGGTGAGAATCTTTGGAGTTGATTAGTGTAATTTCCAAGTTGCATTTGGCTCTGTAAAATTGGATTTACATTGTGTTTGCGCTTCTGTCACCCTGAGGAGTTACTTTATTATGATTATTTTCCAGGCTTTCCTCCACTCCCGGGCCAGCAGGCTGCAGGAGCTGAGCAGGGAATTATCGCTGCTCTGGAGGCAGCCAATAAGCTCGCCACTACTGATGCTGCCGACGTACCCGATGAAGAAGATGAGGAGAAAGAAACTGAGGTGGTCTACCAGTATTGTTATATTGTTTTTGTGAGGTTTTAGTGGACAGCTTGTTGATCCGGTTCATGTTCCTGTTGCAGTCCAAGTCTGCTGTTCCAGAAGAGCCAAAGAAGCCAACACTAGTTGTCCACCCCATAGGTCAAGGACGGAAAAGGACTCCTTCAGCCTCACCTGACAGAACAGCCACCAGAGGAGGCCTTTCACCTACAGGTCCGTTAAAAAAAAAAAAAAGAACTGGTTCAATGTTTTCTAGTTCCAACTTCTCAGATGTCAGGGGTTGTTGCTCTTCTTTATCTTTTGTGATGGTAAATTAAAAATCTTCCATCACTAAACACTACAAAGAACACACAACAGTACTAACTGCACCACTGTTTTTCAATCAATCGGTCAATTTGCAGAAAATAAATGAGCAACTATTTTGATAGTTATCTATTTTAGTTTTTTTTCCAAGGAAAAATGCCAAATATTCTCTTGTTCCAGCTTTTTCAGAACTGACCATTTGCTGAATTTTTGTCCTGTCAAATCTTGGACATGAACCTAATGCCACGGCTCAATACTTCATCAAAACCTTTACAACTTTTTTTAAGTTTGTGTTTGTTGTCGTCCTCCAGCGGCCCAGCAGCTGGAGTTCCTGGAGGGTCGGAAGAAGCAGTACATGAAGGCGGCTCTCCAGGCGAAGCAGAAGAACGACATGGAGCAGGCAAAGGTTTTCCTCCGCAGCGCCAAAGGCCTCGACCCCATGATCGAAGCAGCACGCAGCGGAAAACCTGTGGACATCAGCACGGTGAGCAGAGAGTAGATTTGACTGTGCTACTGACAGTTTATAGCCTGGTTGTCAACTGAACCATTATCGTTCATATCTATCAGTGGACACTGGCTTGGATCACAGAGTGTGACTTTCATCGCATGTTGAAAAAGTTTTCAAAAAATGCATCAGAATATATAATTTAATAGCCGTATTGTTAAAAATACAGGGAATTTGACTCCAGAGCAAACGCTGTATCACTTATCTGGGATGCTTTGGTGAGATTAGAACGATAAGAAACCATGGTGGAGCTGAGGGTTTTGGTAGTGCTCCAGTTCTTAAAAATACAAATACATGCAAACATATTCAGCATTTTGTGGGTGATGAGAAATCATGGCCTCCCAGTGTAGCCCGCTCTGTTCCTGCTGTAGGTTCCGTCTCCCCCTGGTGATGAAGACGAGGACTTCATCCTGGTTCATCACAGCGACGTTCAGCTCTCTGAGAAAGCAGAGCAGGTTTACACACAACTGGCCAACATCCTCAAAGAGCAGTATGAGGTAAAACTGCAGGATTACTGCTGAAGGAACTTCAGTATATTAAACTTATCACAGAATCCCAAGGTCCTTGATTTGAGAAATCCATGACATGATTAAACACTTTAAAATGTTGATGACACAGTGGGAAGTATACTACAGCATCTGTTAGGCCCAGCCATCATCAGGATAAAGAAGACTGATGTTTAGCACTTGTATTGGTTGATCCGCTCTACCTCCTGAGACACATTTCTTTTGAAATGTAAATATGTGTGTGTATCCTGCCAGCACCCTGGCAGTTTCCACTACAAGAATTTCTATTTCCCATAAGAAACATTATTCTCTATTTTCAGCTCTGATGTTATTTACAACTTTTTTTTTTTTCCAAAATGAATTCGTAACCCTCCCTCCAGTTCCCCGTCTGGCTGCTGTGCACCGTTTGTGAAGACAAAAGATTTTCCTTGAGATATCTGAGGTTTCTTCTCTCTCCTCTTAGAAATGTATGACTTACTCCAAGCAGTTCACGCACATGGGGAACATCTCTGAAACGACAAAGTAAGATTTTTGCACGACTCTCAGTGGTTTTCATTCACTCAGTTATAACTCAGGGCAGCACCACTCAACTTCCACTTTATTAGTAACCCTGCCGTCTAATGCAGTGCAGCACAAACCATAAGGCTTTTCACACCCAGTAGTTTTGACAGTATAATGCAGCCTAGTACTACCCCACCTTTGACTGACCTCAGTCACAAACCTATACTTTAATTTGAATGTTTTTTACAATGTCACCAGAAATCAAACATTTTCAAAGATATAATTTATGGGGGTGTTGTTATATTGGATTGCAGTTCTTTGTACAGACAATAAAGGTACTTGAGTGCATTTTCAGCTCCAGCACACACAGAGAGAGAGAGAGAGAGAGAGAGAGATTAAATGAATCCTTATTTTGCTTATTAAATGGCTAACCTGAAGTTGCTAGGGTGATGTCTTCACATTATTTATTTTCTGACCATCAGTCAGAAATGCTCAGTTAATCACCATCTGTAGAATGTTTGATTTCACTTTCGTTCTTTATATTGTTTTCCTGAATAATCACATGTAAATCATAAAATTTGCAATGAACATGAACAGACACGGAGTTTCTGGCTCCTCATGTGCAGGTTTGAGAAGATGGCTGAGAGCTGTAAGAAGAGTCTGGAGGTCCTGAAGCTGGCTCAGTCCAGGGGTCTGCCTCCTCCTAAACATCACTTTGAGGAGAGATCGTTTCACACTGTCAGGTGGGCGCAGGTTCTACTCTAAAACATAATGAGATTTATTGCACCATACTGTGTTTTTCCAAACAACTCAACCTTTGTTTCATCAGTCCACAAAACGTCTTACCAGCAGCATTACCAGCAGTGTCAGGCTGCCCTGTGGTAAACGTCAGCAGCTTCTTATTTACAGCACCGACGTTCTGTCATACAGGACTGAGAAGTAACGAAACTCTGAGATTGCTTTGGAACATTTCCACCTTTATGCACATCAACAATTCTGGATCCTTAGTCTTCTGAAATCTCAATAGATGTTTACTATGAACAGGTCATTTTTTGAGTCCGAGTTGCCACAGCCTCCAAACTGGTTTCACTGACTGGACTCCACACCTCCATACTGGTTTCACTGACTGGACTCCACACCTCCATACTGGTTTCACTGACTGGACGCCACAGCTTCCAAACTGGTTTCACTGACTGGACTCCACACCTCCATACTGGTTTCACTGACTGGTCTCTGTTGGTGTCCTTCGCCTCAGGGTTCACATACTGTTTGGACAAGAACAACACTGATTTGTGTCGTTAGTTAAAAGCGTTGTTATTTGTTTATCATAGCAACTTAAATGAAGATCTGACCATATTTAAAAACAAATTTATTCATAAAAGCATGTGACAGGCTCACCGTCTTTTTCTTGCCACTGGGTATTAACTTAAAATCTTGTTTGTTGCACAAACAAGATTTTACTCAGATATAAAGTAAATGTAAAACATCATCATATTATAATTTGTATGTGTAAATGGTCATTCTGCTCCAGAGAGGATTTCTATTTTCTTTGCTGATGGATTTTTAATTAATTTACTTTTGGCTTACTGTTTATACTCTGAATAGATCCCAAGGCATAGAAATAAATCACCTGTGTTTTCGCCCCTCACTCTTTTACTTTGTTTTCCCCTCAGGATATTTCCAGAGCTAAGCAGTACTGACATGGTGGTTGTCATCGTCAAAGGGATGAATCTCCCTGCACCAAGTGGTAAAAAGACCAGTCTATACATATTAGTCTGCAAGTCCTCTGTTACCATGACCGTTCTGTTTTATGCCTGAAATTCAGTTTTGAAGGCTTAAAATTAGATCTTTACAGCTAAACCTGGAACCTGTATTAAAATCTTCTGGCAGGTCTTTAGTGACTTTCATCATGCAATGTTTTTACTGTTTGAATTGGTCTGGTTGTCAGTTTCAGTACCAATAAAATATTAGTTGCTGCAACCTTTAGCTTTGTTATTATGGCCTTATTGACTATTAACAGTTTATTCACATTAAACTTTGGTTAAAAGCAGAAATTATGTAAATACTGTTTGAGGTTTGGTTGCCTTTTTTCTTCTTCTTCTTTCCTCAGGAATTCAAACGAACGACCTGGATGCCTTTGTCAAGTTTGACTTCCCTTACCCCAGCGCGGTAGGACAGTTCAAACTGCAGTGTGTTCGTTCTTCACGTCTGCCGCTGACTGTGAGAGAATTTATACTAATTACATGTGTTTTGTCACCACAGGAGCAGCCTCAGAGACACAAAACAGCTGTCATCAAGAACACTAACTCCCCAGGTGAGACTTAAAGGTCACTGTAAGACTGAATGTAGCTTTTACCAGGTGGACTAAGCTTTTTCTCTCCAGGCCAGTTTGCTGAATAAATATTTGCTGCATCTCTTCATCTGTGATTTCTTTGAACCAGAATACAACCAGAGCTTCACGTTGTCAATCAACCGTAACCACCGCGGCTTCAGGAGGGTGGTGGCCTCCAAAGGCCTCAAACTGGAGCTGCTGCACAAAGGGTGAGACGCACACACATGTGCTCGCACTCGCACTGCAGTGCACCATCCTCACAAAGGTTCAGACAAACAGCATAAACATGAGTTTGAGTTCTGTGGATAAAATCTCAAATTTGCATCAGTGTCAGATGTGTCGAACAAACAAAACCTTTCAGAACAGTTGCTGCCCTGCACATCATCATCATCATTAGTAACGTTGGCAAAATAAGCAATTTTTCTACAATTGTACACAAAAAAAGATACTGGAAACATCACATCACCAAAGTAAAAAGTAATTTTTGTGTTTTTGAGACAGTAAAAGTGTGATTATGTAGTGACATGTTGGTACAGTTCCAGTCCATTAATGTTAATTCAGACATGAGAATTGTGCCACTAAAACATGACAAAGCCTCATTTCATTGTTTCACCAATGCCGTCATGTCGTCTCACAGCGGTTTCCTGCGGAGCGACAAGCCGATCGGGACAGCCCTTGTGAAGCTGGACAAACTGGAGTCTCAGAGTGAAATCAGGGAAATCGTAGAGGTGAGCGGCGTTTAGTTAGAGAAAGACGAGGACAGACGAAGAATAAGACATCAGGAAACAAAACTGGAACTGGAAACGATTTTAGTCTGTTAATCACAAAGACAGTTTTTCTGAGCGTTGTTGCTGTGGGTCTTATCCAATATTCTTGTTGTGTCTCCTGTCAGGTAATGGACGGTCGTAAGCCCACGGGAGGTCGTGTGGAGGTGAAGGTCCGACTGCGGGAGCCTCTGAGCGGACAGGACATGCAGACAAGCAAAGAGCACTGGCTGGTGATCGACCAGTCACAGGTAGTACTAAATATTATGTGGCTGCTTTTAGCATCACCTCAAAAGATAAAGCTGATGGGGTTTTTTTTTTCTTTGCCTCTAAGGTTCTAGTTTAGACATTCCTGCAAGACTAAAGACAAGTCACAGGACACAGGTAATGGAATGAAAACTAAGTTACACGTTTGTCATGTTGATTTAATAATATGTTAAACTATGTTAAAGGAATAGTTTGACACTTTTGGAAATACATTTGCTTTCTTAGCGACAGCTGGATGAGAGGATGATACCACTCTGCCTGTACAGTAAATACAGCTGGTGACAGATGCCAGTTGCTTAGCAGAAAGTCTAATCTGCACAAAAACGCAAGGGTAGAAATGACATTTTGTGATTTATTTTTTTAATGAGAGGATTTGAATACCTCCCTACAGAACCAGGCAAGCAGTTCATCTTTTCCAAGTGACTGCTAGTGACAGCCTACATCCATGAGAGTGGTATTGGACTTCTCATCTAAGCAAGAAAACAAATAATTGTCCAAAAATGTCAGTGTTGCTTTAAATTTAAGTGTTTAAGGATATGTTCTGGGTCTATTTGACGAGTTTATCTTTTTTTATCTCCTGACTGATCATTTCTCTGTCTTCAAGGTTAAAGATCAAGCACTCAGGGGAGGGTGCAGTGGAGAGTGTGGGCCCTGACGTAGACCGTCTGTTGTTCAGATTGGACTCAGCTGCGTGGGTCTGTGGCTTGTTAAAACTTTTGCACATTTGGAAGACACAAGCTCCCTTTCACCCAGCAGTCCACCAGGAGGAGCCGGGTTACGGTAGGTCAGTTGTGGGCTTGTGATGCTTCAGGCCAGCTAGAAGGCAGCAAGGCGAATAAACACTCAACGAGCACAGCTGCCCAAAAGTCTCCTCTTGCATCACTCGGGCTCGTGGGGGAAGGCGGCCTGTCCTCTGCTGATGTTAACGGGGCTCGGTGTTGAGCCACCTTACATGACTTTAGGTAATATATCAAAGAATGTATGTATTCCTTATATAATACATCTCTGGTATCTAGAACTGCACCTATGCACTAATGCCAAATTTATCACTGTTGCTGTAAAGTCCTGCGTATTTCAAATTGCCTTTAGCTGTCAAGCTTGTTACAATAACATACTGTATGTGACAGGACATGTCAGTTTCCATTGTTTTGTTTCCCCCCACCCCCCCACACATCGGGTTTTTTGTGTGACAATATCAGGCAGATGCAGCAACCTCATAGATGTTTTACAGGAGCAAGACAAGAAATGATGAGACTGTACCAGGTACAATCACATAATTATGTTAATGACCACACTTCCTTTTTTGCACCTTTCACTTTGATTAATAAGTGCTTTAACTGTGGCTACTAAACTGCACACGTACTTAGCTGTGGTAGTAGGTGTATTGGGCTTTGGTCTTGTTTACACTGAATAGCACAAATCTGAGCAGGGTGTGTGGGAAACAGGAGTTTAAAAAGCTAATTATTTAGATATTTATGTTGAAGTATTTTGTAAGTAAATATCATTGGCTGATACTTTGGTAGTATCCAGTGCTTATTTTAGCTAAAGGAAATGTTTAATGCATTCTTGCTGAGAGTTGGACGTGAAGATCGACACCACTCTGATGCCTGTTAAATAAGAAGCTCAAGTCAGAACTGTCTTCACTAAAACAGATACGTGGACACCCCGCCGAGACCTGAGACAGACGCTGGCAGCAGTATGATCAGATTGAATCTGTTAACAAGCAGCAATATAATAATGCTGTCCTAAAAACTAATGGCAAGTTATAGAAACCAAAATAATTAAATGCAAATTTAATAGCAAAAATGTTGATTTTCTTAAATTAAGTTCAGCTTCAGTTCCCTCATCAGAACAAATGTCTGGTGGAGCTTTGTCTTATTTAGTTTGAGAAAAATCTGAACCAACTCCTGAATACGTTAGTGTTTTACGACGAGAAGCACAGATTTTCTATGCTAAACCAGCTCCGTGCAGACATGAGTGGTGTCGATCTCACCTTACTCTCAACAAGAAATCAAAAAGTGACTCAACTGAAATGTCACAGCTTATTTAAATGCAACGGTTTTAAAACTATGCATCAGTTCTGTCATGTGGTGGATGCTGCAGTCTGAGCGTTCTAAAGGGCCAGTTCACACAAACAAGTTCTTAGTTTTGAGATAAATGAGATTTTTGCTGCCACCTCGGTATAAAACTGAACAGTTTTGCTAGGTGGGCAGAACCATGCCTCCAACTACAAGAAACAAATCAGTTAATCAGCTTTAAGTGAGAACATCCAAGTTGTTTTTTTTTATGTGGTTGAACTTCCCCTTAAAATTTCAACTGCAGCATTTTAACACATGTTGACAAAAGAAGCCATAACAAACACTGCATGTTCAACAGATTTACCTCAGCACTGTGGTCGCAACACTTAGTTTCACTTCTGGTCACTTGCTTCATCCATGGAGCACTAAGGAAAATTTTTTAAAAATCCTGAATTAGCGAATCTGATGTCAAGTTTACAGACCTGCTTGTTTGGATCGCCGACACGTTTATAAAGATCGGTGATGCTACAACCGAATCTCTCAAAACAGAATCAATATACTTGCTTCTAATTGTGGAGTTTCCTGCTAAAAATGTACCATTAAAAATACCTTGTTTTAACTGGTTGGTTTCTTGGAGTAAAACTTGCATCCGATTTGTGAGGGAACATGATGTTGACCCTGAAGAGCAGGCAAAGAAACAGAGCGCTTGTTACAGTTTTCTAGAAGTTTTTATTTTACATATGCTACAATGTTGAACGGTTAAAATGCATTAATGAATGCTTGTTTTCATGTAGTGCTGTAGTTTGGGATGTAATGTCTTGCAACTGAATATATATATATAAAAAAAAAAAATGCTACTTTCCTTTAACAAATTGCACCTTTTTGGATGTAGGACATATTGCACACATCAGGTACTGCCAAAACTCTAAATGAACAGAAAACGGTCAGAAAAATAAATTCTCATGTCGTCTCTTTGTTAATACTAATGTGTGAAAACAAACGTCACATGGTGAAATCACAGTCAATTCAACAGGTGACCTTTGATTGTTCATTTTAAATCAGCATTACTTTGTGCCTATTATACGTCAAATTGAGTAATAAACTAATTACAGATTCGCTACAGGTCTGATTTTCACGTGATTGTCTGATTCTCACTTGTGGTGACGAGATTGTTTTTCCCTCCATTAAAATGCTTCTCATACTGACGACAGCACCTTTTGTGTAGGCTTTTCTGATTTTATATTGGCATGATTAAAGATGGAGAAACTGCCGTGATGCAGACAGATTACTATACAGAGAGTCTTGACATGACAGGGTCGTTTTTGGTGCTTATTCAGAAACAGGAGGAATACGTTCCTAAATGTTTTCCAGGTTCATGTTGCTGAAGTAGAGCACAGTCAGAACAGAGCAGAACAGTGGGCTGCAGGTCCAGAAGACCTTAACAACCACATCGGTTAATGGATAAACAGTCCAGGCCTCAGAAGATGACATACAGTATCGGTGACCTAAGTGGGTCTGCAAAGTTCCACAAAGTCTGCAGCAGGATGTTGATGCTTTGGAAGGATAAGAGATGAAATACATTCAGCTTCAAGTCGATGAAACTCTTTCTGCAGGAACCCTGGATCTTTAAAACTCAACCTGTCTTTTCTGCATTTGTCACAGTGGCAACCCTGACACTTGCTTCAACTCTCTGGTGAATGGCTTAGAATCCAGTGCACTGCTTCTGCAATTTAATACAGTTCTCTACATTTATTTATTTACACACACATCATATACACACACACACACACACACACACACACCTTCAGCAGTTATTCTCTTTGCATCATTAAAATAACTAGGGTTTTCCAAAAACTGATTTTGAATCGGATTGATGAAATTAAAGTTTCCCCCTTCTCCTCTTTCAGCTTTATGTACAAATGGTTTGAGACATTCAGTAAAGCACTGGAACCTTTTGATCAGCCGTCTACTGCAGGACAAAAGGGCTTCAGGATAGCAGAGCAGGACTAGTAACACTGCTAGTTATAATGGAGGCAACATCGCTCGGTCCACAAAATATGTACAAGGCGCTGCATTTGTCTGTGAAGTAAAGCATCTGGTGACTGATGAGTAAAGCTTAATAGCTGAAGCTGAGATCTAACACCCACCATGATCATGCAGAGGCACCTTCTCCCTCCTCACTTGATCATTTGTGGCTTTCCTTTTTAAAGTAACTTCAGAGGAACCTTCCAGTTTTCAGCGACTGACACGAGTCTCCCTCGTAAGAATGTCCGTGCTACACAGAGGCCTTTGAGTTCCTCTGGCTGCCACAGTGACATTGGACTAACTGGCGATGAGGATGCCGTGGAGCTACATTACACCACGCTGGAGTCTGAGAGCGGGTCCATCCAAATACTCACACTTGCACTCTTAAAGTTAAATTTCTTGCGGCACCAGGGAGCAAACGTATATTTCACATGTGGAAAATGGCAACACACAACACTAAATCTTTACTTGGTCCTAACTGCCCAAAAATGACCCCGCTCATCACTTTTGGAACTAGAAGTGTTTGAACTTTCTGACTTTGGAAATCGCTCCTATCTTGGATAAAATTCATGAGATGTGTCCTAACCTGTTAAAGGTTCAGGCAGAGATACAGTACTGTGTAAAAGTGTGGAGCACTGTAGATGTTTAGATCACACAGTACCAACAGGAAGTTTGTGTGATTGGTCCCCAATTTGTTCTGCACCATGACAATGAGCTTGAGCTTACAGCCAGACTCAAAGACCTATGTTCAGAGATGAGAAGAACAAAGACTCCTACAGCATGTACTGTGGCCCCACAGAGCCCTGGTGTGAGCATCATGGAGTCGGTCTGGGGTCACATGAAGAGACAGAAGACACTCAGACAGCCTGAATCCAGAGAACAACCGTAGTAGGTTCTCAAACATGCTGGAACAATCCACCTGCCAACTACCTTAAACTGCGCCAGTGCAGTGAGGAGAACTGGTGCTCTTTAAAGGCAAAGGGTGCTCACACCAAACATTGGTTTGACTGAGGTTTGTTCAGTCAACTCCACTTTCTCACACACACACACACACTGTACTTGTAGTGCACGAGTTTCACCATTTTCTTTTTTTTTTTTTTGATTAACAGTTAAATTACTCAACAGATTAGCCAAAATTGAAAACTCAGTTGCAACCGTAGCTTTATTTGTGTAATAATTCATATGTTTAAAATGACAGCAGGGCTATATTTGGGAGAGGTGGTTGATTAGTACGGCCCAAGGCTTAGTGTATCCCAGAGTTCATAATGGTCTGCTACGCAACGCTAGTTCAGCTAATGGTGGTACTGTCGATTTAACAACAGAGATGAAGACATTTAAGTTTGTGACGTTAGCTGTGCAAGTGTGGTTATCAGGATGGACCCGGTTATCAGACTGGAGCTCACCAGAGATTGGAGCAACTGACAGGTCTGGTGAAAGATGATCCTTAGTCCACCGGTGACTACTGGAGCAGAACAGATTTTGGCTGGATGCATAGGTTGATTTGAGGAATGCTACCCCTGCCAGGCACAGCACAGTTTTAGGGTTCTTGTGAAGTACAGACGCTTGAAGAGAGATTATGGAGGGATGGGAGGACGCTCCAGGTTGGTGTCCGGATCCTAGGAGATGATCTCCAGGATGTAGAAGATCAGCTCCATGACCACGGGACCCTCGCTCAGCTGGCACGCCCCGCCGTGGATGACTGGGATCAGAGCACTGTCCAGGTCGCTTAGGTACTGAGGCAGGAGAGGCTGGCCGTTACTTCCTGCCAGGTAACCCACCTGCGACAGTGAAGACAGATGTTAGGATCTCAACCACATTTAGAAAACAAATTTTTTAAAAAAATTTCCATCATAATAAATCGTCAGTTTATTGTACTCGGGTCTAAGAGATGGAAATCACCAAAAACAACAGGATTTGTCTGATTTAAACAGTTGACTGTGGAAATGATGCTTCACTGAATGCAGCAGGGGAGAAAAAGTCATGAAGCATAAAAATAGATAAGTGAGGGTTCTACAGGAGAAGCATGTCTCAGATTCAGTGTGGATCGACTGATATAACAAAATTCTACCTGCAGCATGAGACGTGTATAATGAACGCTTTCAAAAACACTTCCAGTGCATCTTACCAGTTAGTGTACAGTCCTACTGTGTGTTCCGGAGTTTCATGCAAAAGCCACCCAACCACTATGTGCCACTATTCTGTCTGCCCACTGTACCTGGTCAGAATCCAGTGTGACCCTCAGGCCCAGTTTGGCCATGCCATCCTCCTTCAGCAGTTTGAGATGTGGACACAGCGCCATGCAGAAAGCTCTTGCTATGTTCTCCGTCAGCCGGCTGTGGTCAGCTGGGTCGCTCAGACCGTTGGCTTGGTCTTCACTCTGGAGGAAGAACACCTGAGGAAATCACAGAAACACTGCCATGAATACAACCTCTGCAGAGTCTCAAATATCTGAAGAAGATGAGGCAGCAGAGTAAAGAAGAAAAAACGTGTCCTTAAGAAGGGACGTGAAATGGGGCCGAGTAAAAATCTTGTACTTTTGGATAAAATAACCTTAAGTTAAAATAATACCAGTTAAAGAGCTGTGACCAACTATAAAGCTGCACAGTAGATAGGTTTGAACAAAATCAGGTCATTTGTTGACTAAAAAATTCCTCAAATTTATTTACTGGATATTTTTAAGATCATTTTGTACCAGCTGCTTCAGGGACCGCACAGCAAGATCTCGCCTGTGGCTTGACTTATTACCAAAAAAAACAATGTTGCTCAAATCTGGGGAGTTTTAAACCAAAGTCCACATTTGAAGCACAAAAAGGTAGCAGGTCAGCTCACCCACATCTTCAAAGGTTTCTTTATGTAATGTTATTTCCTGCACACGTCACAGCACAAGGGAAACAAAAGGCACAGGCACCTGCTGCTGTTTTTTTATGTAGAAGGAGCAGTCAGCTGCCAGATGTACTGTACCTCTGTCCAGCGGATGACTTTGCCATTGGCTTTGAACTCGGAGCCGTGGAAGATCTTAACACTGGTGATGGACTCCATAGACTTCCCATCGATTGGACTGATCACACTGGATTAGCAAACACAGCGTAAACTAAAGGTGCAGAGTATTTACAAATAGAGCATAAAAGTGCATGTAGGACAGAAGAAGGTGTGGAGGCCCTGTCGGTGTGCCCTTGAGCAAGGCCCTGAGTTGCCAGCTGCTCAGTGGCCAACATTAAAGCTTCTGGTTGAGGTTGTTTTAAAGTGAGAGCACAAGCCGATCAACATCACTGTAAATGTGCAGGGGTAATCAAAAAAACTTTTTAACTAGCGTCCCTGGACCAAACACAGGTTTCATTCTGAGTGAAATCAGCAAAAAAAAGTATTTTATTTGAACATTTCACACCTCGGTGGTGTTTTCTTACTGTATTTGCTCTATATGCTCTTGTGCAGCTGTTTATGCTTTGGTCCTCTTCTATTAGGAGCAGAAATAAGGTTCAAGACGAGAAGCATGAAAGCCAAGTGAGCACAGGACAGACTATGTATAATGTAGAGATGACTAATGCAGGCAGTGAATCCATATCACCATCCATATCACTCTGATGGTGGCATGACAGCAGACCACGTCAATGTATCTGGTGAAACAAGGGTTCAGACAGCTACGGTTCTAATGGAGTCACACAGTATCTGCTGAAAGGCCACACTGAAATTTGCAGATTTGATCCGACTGCTGTAAAATTGATTGTGTCAGTCTGTATCTCAGAGCAACATCAAACCACATCATCCCACCCTGCTGCAGAGATGTTCCTCCTAAGGACTTCCCTGAGTGAGCATAATGAGTTTTTCTAGCACAGTAGAAATTGTTGTGGCTGGGAAGCCATCAGCTCAATTATCCATGACACAAATGCATCTCTTCCAGCTCCCTCCCCTCCTTTGTTCTTGAGCTATTTTCTCTTCCTGTCTCACCCTTTGTTGAAGTTGTGGTCGTCCTCCATCCACTGGATGTGGACGAGCTCCTGATTCTCCTCCTGGTCGGCTTTACCGCACGTGATGGTGAAGTCCTTCATGTCCCTCAGGGCTTGCCGTAGAGAGTCCATGGTCTCAGCTGTGATCTGGATCATTACACCGTCTAAAGACACAAAAGGAGCGGTAGTTCAGTGACAGATTTAAAACTATACATTATATATATATAAAAACATTTTTTTAAATTCTGATTGATGGGCAAAACATCCATTTTAACCATTTCAAATTAAATCCACAACACAAAGTGTGTATAGGTTTCTAGAAAAGGGTTTATAGATCAAATAAGTGATGTCTGTTGTTGTGTTGCAATGTATTAAACACTTGGCAAATCACAAAAATTTTGATAGAAAATTCTCTCAAGAATGAAATATTGCCCTCAAGCTAAATTTTATTGCTCTGTAGCTTTGCCCACAACAAACTAATACACCCAGAGGTGTTAAAGAAACACCTGCCATGCTACAGACATTATAGCAAAGTCCTTGAAACCTTTGTGAGCCAGCGTCATACAAATATACTTGACTAACACTGCAGCATTTTTACAGCCAACATGTAGTGTGTTGTCACTGTTCTCACCTTCCACAATGCTGGTCTTGGCTAAGAAGCCCGATGAGGCTTTCAAAGCACCGCTGAACACAAAGAAGCAGGCGCCAGTGACTGTAGGGGGGGATAAGAATCAGGAGGATGATCAAATGATCAACAAACTGGTCATAAAAAGCGGACACAGTGGGTGATAAAGGAAGTCTTATATGTGATGGGTGTGTTCGTGTGCTGGCACCTTTGCGCGGCTGGTGATGGATGCTGATAGCCTGCGTCTGGTAGTTCCCATCATCGTTTTGGACACACACCAGGTGGGAGTCAGCCTGGTCGTTGAAGCATGCCCCCATGGCCAGCACGTGTTCATTGGACTTGTTCATGGCCTTCATCAGCTACAAGGACAAGTGATACCCATGTCTAATTAAGCTGCCCTCTGGGTGTGTGCTAAAGAAAACAGGCTTAGGAGAGCCTGCCTGGTTAAGCCTAATTGCAGTGGGCTTGTGGGAAAGTTAAACGGGATGGTACTCAGATGACAGATTGTGGGGAAAGACACTGACACAGCTGTACATCAACAGTTGAAAGATCCCACATATTAATTCTACTAAATCCTCTGCTCTCTTTGAAGTCATCCTTTTGCAAATCAGAAATAAAACTGAAAATCTGGAGGGCTTTAACCACTCGCTGCGCTGAAGGCTCGTCTGCAAGCTGTCGAGAAACGGTCCCCACTTAGTTTTACTGGTTTCCCATCTGTTACTGCAACAGTAGCCAAATGCTACAACCGGCACGGCTCACTTTCTCAGCTAAATGCCGCCTTGTGTGTATCACTTCTTCTGGTCGGACATTCATTCACACCCTCGAAGCAGCAGCGTTAAAACAAGTTGACAGCCTACGCCTCATGTTCAGCTGCAGGGACCCGGGAGACTTTGTCACATATCACGTACAGTGACTGAACATGTGCGGTGGTGTTCAGGGAGCCGCCACCAGTGACGTCACTGGTCTGGTGGAGGGTTTATTGTGTTAATGCCTCGAAAAACAACAAAAATGCTGCAGTAATTCTGTGGGTGCATGTAGCACTCAAGATACAAGATGGCCATCACCACAACTGTCCACTGACTCAGTTACATGTCAGTCTGTGATTCTGAATACCTGTGGCTTTTGGTTTATTTCATAAATAACGGCTAATCCAGAACCAGACCAGAAATAAAAGGCAACGATCTACAATTTTTCTTGAACCAAACAAAATGAACAAAACTACAGGTGTGAGAACAGCCTTACTTTGAACTGTGATGTCGCTAATGGAGACGCCAGATGCAGGGCACTCACCTCATTGTAACGGTTACTGGGGATCTTGATGCTCGTCTTCCTCACCTCCATGTCCACAACCAGACCCTTCACCACTGGCAGTGTGTACTGGTAGTTTCGGAAGTCCTACGACAGGGATGAAAAAAAGAACTTTTTAATTCTGCAATTTAGGAAAAACTCATTCATACAAAAACACAAAAGGAAAGCAAAAATCAAGGCCCTTGGAAATTTAAGTGACACAATCATCTTACTACAGACACGCTACGTGTTGTCAGACATAAAGGCCTGGATGACCTGCAACTTCTTACTTCTAAACTCTGACAAAACTGAAGTTATTGTGCTTGGGCCTGAAAACCTTAGAAATCTGCTGTCTAATCATATAGTTACTTTAGATGACATAGCTCTTGCCTCCAGTACTACTGTGAGGAACCTTGGAGTCATCTTTGATCAGAATATGTCCTTTAAATCACACATAAACCAAGTCTCTAGAACTGCCTTCTTTCACCTACGCAATATTGCGAAAATCAGGAGCATCCTGTCTCAAAGTGATGCTGAAAAACTGGTCCATGCATTTGTTACCTCCAGGCTGGACTACTGTAACTCTTTACTATCAGGATGTCCCAATAATTCCCTAAAAAGCCTCCAGTTAATCCAAAATGCTGCAGCCAGAGTACTGACAGCAACTAGCAAGAGAGGTCATATCTCTCCCATATTAGCTTCTCTCCACTGGCTCCCTGTAAAATTCAGAATAGAATTTAAAATCCTTCTCAACATACAAAGCCCATAATGACAAGGCTCCATTGTATCTTAAAGACCTCATAGAGCCTTATCATCCTAACAGAGCACTTCGCTCTCAGAGTGCAGGTTTACTTGTGGTTCCTAGAGTCCACAGAAG
>NW_018127894.1:463416-486476 GCF_001952655.1 Monopterus albus | reverse complement strand
TGATTGTTGTGTCTTGTTGCTTTTCTTCTTTTGTCTCTCCTCTATCCACTCACCCCAACCGGTCGAGGCAGAAGGCCGCCCACCAAGAGCCGGGGTCTGTCGGAGGTTTCTTCCGTTAGAGGGAGTTTTTCCTCCCCACTGTCGCCAAGTGCTTGGTCAAGGGGGATTTGTTGGGTTTTCCCTATGTAATAATATTGATAACAGTAAGATCTAGACCTTACTTTGTAAAGTGTCCTGAGATGACTTTTGTTGTGATTTGGCGCTATACAAATAAGATTTGATTTAAAATTTGATTTGATTTGTCACTTTCCCTCTGCACACAGCAGAGCTCTTCACCATTAACATAATCAGAAATGTAACACAGGAGAAAAAACAAAGCACTTACAGCAAGCAGATTCATGATAGTGTGACCAGTCTCTCCGAAGAGTGGCTTTCTGAAGCGAACGCTGAACAGTGGACACGGATAAACTGCAAAACAAAATGTTTACTGAAGGCTAAATGCACAGCAGTAATGCGCCACTACCAACATGCTTTTATTGTTTCCCCTGATGATATTTTTAATGTGAAGGCTAATTGTTATTGTTCATCAACTGTCCTCCTCTGTTGTCATGGATATAGATCAAGTACTTCTGCAGAATAATGACAATTCATAAACTGTTTTGGTGTTTTGGGTTCAGCACTGACTATAGCAAGTAGCAGAAAACTGGTCACACAACAGCATAGTTATAGTTTTAATTTTTTGTCTGTGCTGTTGTAACAGTATTCCTCCTCATTATTTTATTGTTTTATTTATCATTTTCAGTTTAGTAAGGCGTTTCATGTTTTTATTACCTGCACCAATTAGATTTCCTGTGTTTTCCAACTGTGCTGTGAGGAGGAACGCTCTTAATCCTCAGGTGAAAAATAAGGCTGCTGTTTTCTCGAGCAGCCAAAGCTCCTTACATGACTATTTTTAGCTTTATCTCAACAAACTTCTGGAAATAAGATCCTGCCAAAACTCTTATTAGCAATAAAAATGCATCTCAGCCTCAGTTTGCAGTTCAGCAAGGATCCTTACACTGACAATTTTCCCAACTTTCTGCTGCAGTCTGCTTAAAGTAAGAGGTGAGAGCACAGAGAACTACACTGTATGTGCAGTGGACTAATGTCATGGTGGTGCTAACATTCTGTGTGTAACAGCTTATGTGGCTTTGTTAATACATTGTATGAGAGCAGACAAGAGGTTGCAGGTCTGGCTGTGAGAGAAGGGTAAGTTCCGTAGCTCAATCCAGATTTAATATTTTACAATACGAATCTAATCTAATGAGGAAAGATGCAAACTCTGCTCATGCCAAATTTAACTTGATGTTTTGGTTTTAAGGTCTGACAGCAGTGATCTTTGCCCTAAAAGAAATTCTGTAAATCTGACACAGTTAGTGGTCCATCTTCTGTCAGATGCGATTATTTTATAATGGTTGAGATCAAACATGGACTTTGAATTTCAGTTTCTGCAGCTTTTCACCGAACCCCAGTAGTCATAACTCACATCGGTACTCTGCACCCAGCCGCAGCATGAGGCGGATGGGGAAGACCTTAGCCCAGGGCGTCTCCCACTTTTGTATCAGGATGCCAAAGAGGTAGGGTGGGTTTGGCAGCAGCAGGTCCTGCAGCGACTGGAAGGAGGGGCTGATGTAGAGGAATCCACCATGCTCCTTACTGCCTAGGAAGCTCTGCGTGAAGAACGAGTGACTCAGGTGGCTCAGCACGTTGCCTTTAGGAGACGAGGAGGGAGAGAGAGAAAAGAGAGGTTAATGATACAGGAGGTGTGAGGAGGATGAGGGGCTGGTGTAGCAGGAGAGGAAGGACACAGCAGGAGAGTGGGGTCGTTTAGTAGGTGTGTGGGGTACAAAATATAAAAAACTGGGAGATGGGATTAAAATGAAGATGATGAACACAAATAAGAAGCAGAGGAGGAAAAAGCAGAGGTTCTCATCTTCAGAACAGGGAGATAGATATGACAGGCAGAGGCTCAGTGCAATCCTGGCTGTTCACCGTGCTTAGTCTGTACAAGAGTGAATAAAACCTTGCTGCTTGTACTACAACCTCACATTACCCACAAAGGGTTCCTGTTACTAATTTTCTGTTGGAGAGACATTAGATGCCACACAACACAACAACCCTAATGATAAGACAAAACTTGGTGGCTGGGACTTGCTGAAGCCGGCACTTCTTCTCGAGACCTGACTGACGGCAGCTTAATCATGGACGACCCACACAATAATGGCTCCCTTCCAGCAGCCTGAAACTGCTCCAGTGTGAATCTGAAAAAAGAAACTGTCTGAAGGAGCCAGTCGTTAAAGTTACCAATATTAACCCTGTTTGCTCTGTAGCATACGAGTTAAAAATGCAAGGGAAGTGATTGTGCTGTGTCACGCCTGGAGGGAGGTGACCTGACAGCAGGATGCTAATATTTGGACCGTTTTGTCTGAAAAAGGCAGACAATTCAGCAGCGGTGCACAGTAACCTGGTTTCCAAACAGAGAACGACTGGGAGCACCTGCCGTCTCTACAGAACAAAAACTAGAGCTGGAACATTTTCCTCTTGCATTACCTAACATTGCTTTGGGGTTAGCTCATTGTAACGGACAGCGGCTGACTGAGACAGGTGGACTCACCTGTGGACCTAAAGAGAACTACTAATGAGCTATCTCCCCAAAGAGGGGTCCATAGTGGAGGTGGACTGGTTTCACAGTGAGCCTCCTTGTGGAGTTGCTGGTTGCTGGTTGTGTTCTTACCACTGAGGGCCTCCTGGTAGAGCTGCACAAAGTGGGTAAAGATGTCTTTAGGGATTGTCTTCTCATCAGGGAGACACTGGAGCAGTATGACCACCTCTGCCTGGCCAACGGCATGCATCCCCTTCGTCGTCACATACCAGCACTTCCTGTTTACGTCTGTGGTTGAGAGAGAGAGCAGAAAACAAGTGTCATATCAGACAAGCATGAGGATTGGACTGATCGTATGATGCACTTGGACTCCTGCATCAAGGACCACAGTGGAAATAGGTCTTAGACTTTGTGTTGTCATGGGCATTTTATAGATGGAGTGACCTGGGGTCTGCTCTCACATTGTGCCAAATAAATTAAACTAAAATTACACATCAGAGTCAAGAACCTAGTCATATTCTTGAGCACAGCTCAAGCCTGAATTGAATGCTTTTAAATGAACAAAACAGCAGCACTAGATTAAACAAAGATTCAGTGCACCTCTTGTCCCACCCTATAAGCTTACTTCTTAAACATCCTATGCACAAACAGCAAAAATCACATGAATAAACCACAAATCACTAAGTGAGTAAATAGGTACAGTTCTTGTCAAGTCAGATCAGTCTTTTTCCCCGTCACAGTGCTGGTACCTCGTACAAAATTAGCAATAATTAGGCCAGCTGTCTCCATTTAAAAATGTCATCGATGCTACATCCATACGTGAATAAATCAACATCTAGTAAAATCTTAAGCATGTGAGCAAACAGGAGATCATCTAAGTCCCAGCTTTAAAGTCTTGTTGTTCTGTGCTTGTTCACTGTTGAAGATTGTACAATAGGCTGCAGAGTTCTGTAATAAATGATTAAATGAAACAGTAGACTCACATTGCAAGAACATCTCTGCCACCCACACTGGTCATTACTTAAGTAGCTTAAGGCTTCATTAGCAAAATAAGTGTTAAAATGCATCACTGATAACACCTGTTAGAAGAGAGAAAATACTCTTACTTCATATTAACAAATGTTTAATTTCTTAGCTGTGACTAGATGTCCCCTATTTTCTGTAATGGTCCTGTCATGTCTGAATGAATATCATCTAAATCTGAACATCCTATGTCTGAAAAGGGTTATAAAACAACTCGAGAGGCAAGAAAAGCAAACAAGTCTGAATTTTGAGTATGTCCGGGGGGAAAAAAAAACTAAATCAGGCATGAAAAGAAAACAAAAACAAATACTGTGCAAATAGTTATTTTTCCTTTAGATCATCAGGAAATTATACATTAAAAGTGGGTCTGCACACTCATTACTGCTCCTTCCAAAAACCTTTCAATACATTCTCAGTGTCCTCAAATCAGTGCTTAAAAATTGTGAGGAAAAGACAGCTGGCTGGGTAACTCACAGTTGACAAGCTTGACCATGGCGAGCAGATTAGCATTGAGCACAAAGACCAGGGGGTCTGGACCTCCCTCCTCCAGCTGCTGCATGAGGACAATCTCTGACGGCCTCTCTTCCACAGCGTAGTCTGCAGGTGGGTCAGGGAAGTAAAAGAAAGGGAGAAAGGAGGATTTGAGGTAAAGTTAGTTATACAGGAGGAAGCAATGATGAGAAAGGGTGGAGATGTCAGTGAGAATTGGGGTGAGGTGAAGATGGAGAAGGAGTTACAAGGGCAGTAGGAGAGGGAAATGATCACACCAAGTTAACACCAGCTAGAGACCAACAAAATTCAAAACATCATCACAGTATCTCTTTGTTGGCAATGAGTGGTCGTAACATGAGCCGTGATATTAATAAGCACACTTCATGAGCACAAACACAGCAACTGACGGAGCAATGGGGAAGCAGCAGAACGGTGAGGATGAGGGCAAGCACCTGTGATGTGGCCTCCCGTACCTCCTTTGACTCCAGTGGATATGAGGATGGGAGGGAGTCCGTCCTCCGGGATCAGACTGAGGGAGCTGCCCACGGGGCTGCCCACCGGGGCAACAGGGGCATGGGCTGCCTGGGAGTAGAGAGGAGGGTGGAGTTAGATGTACTATAGGTTATAAAACAGTGGGATGGAATACCAAAAGCATGGTCATGGGTGCAACAGGTGTAGTAAGTAACAGGTGCGGGTGTGCAACCAAATCTGTCATCATCTACACCTATATCCACAAACAAAATGTGTAATTCTGCATACTAAATTGACCAGGTGCCATTCAGGCTTCGACTGGTTGAACTGATTTGTTTAAAATAATGTACAGATTTAAGGAGAAGCCCAGAGTGATCACTGTCTAGCTTCTTAATCCCAATTTGGCTACTAACAAACACTGCCACCAGCCATTTAAATTAACAGCAATGTTGGCCAGTATTTCTACACTGTCAGGTTGTACCTTTTGCACAAATGACAGCAGTAGAAAACAACACCCGACACCCAGAATTGGTGTATTTAAGAGGGACAGTCCAGTCATTTAGCATTGCTTTCCATTAAAGCTAAATTTGTATACTGAAAATGAAAAAAGGGGGTTTGCTGGTAGTGATGAACCTACATAGAACCATCCCCACAAATCCACAGTGCACATCAGCTCTATAGCACCTCTCAGCTCATTGGTTTTATTTTAGTTATTTTCTTTAACCAGGAACACTTCGTGGTGATTAAAAATCTCTTTTTCCAAGGGTACCCTGGTAACAATATCAATCATGACAACACAAACACAAACACCTTCCCACTAGTCAAGCAAGTAATAAATATAAATCAAACCCTGTAAAAATATAAGTCAGATACATATTTCAAAGCATTAAAACGAACTGAATTAAACACCCTGACAGTGGCAAGTACCCGATGAAGCATGTCATATCCTGCAACTTCACCATATGGTTCACCCTTACTGGTCCCTGTTCAAGCTGTTCTCCTACAAACACAGGCAGCTGTTTTGATTAAAATAGCTCTGTATGCTACATACCCTGCACCAAACAGCAGACAAAGTTAGCACCTAGCTGGTAGAGCAGGGTGGAGCATTTGGAAGAGCCAGATATTTATTTCAGGAGTTGGAGGAGACCAGAACAGCTAAAACAAAAGTGCCAATTAGACTTACTTTCATCGAGGGAACAGAAACATAATTCCGGATGAATGCTAATGTTAGCCAGTGACTTCTGGATGTGTAAATAGGCATCTGTTTGCTAACACATTCACCACCACAATATCAACAGATGACAGTCTGCCAATGTCGTTTTTATATTTGTTACACTTCCAATAGTGACCAAAAAGCAATTAAGCCAACATATTTTATTTGTTGTTAATCTAAACCTGGACAGTCAGGATCGACACTGAAAAGGCAAAGATTTCCTGACATTTAGTTTTCTAGTACAAGTGAAATTCACTCAGACACTTATGTGTTATTGGACCCTCCTCAGCTGTTTTTTTTTTCATGCTGCCAGACTGTAATGCAAACTTTTTGTAATTTGTAAAGACCACAGTGAGGTTACTCATAGGCTTAGTAGTACTCCTTGTGACAACTAAATAAATTTTGACATGTAAAACTGACTGCCCTTTTAACATTACTACTTGCCTGAACTGAAAATTCTATTATTCTATACATTATAAAAGGTGCTAACCCACACAGCCTGTTAGAAAGAAATCAGTATTAAAGGTTCACCACTTCTCTACTGCCACTGGAGAACCACAGTAGTCACCTTACACTGAGTGAAACCTTTGGCAGTAAATTCGGATCCCTGCATTATTAAGTCCATCCCAGTATGACTTTCAGCACCACGTGAAGTGTCTGAATTTTTGCTCAAATTGTGTCTGCATAGCGTCAGTGAGCCATTTAACGCTTCAACAATGACTCTGCTCAACAGGCCTTGAATCATCCTGACAGTTGGCATTCAAGTTCACTGAGTGTACAGCTCAAACACAGAAACAGCCAAACTCTAAAGCACATTTCTCACTGTCCAAAAACCCCATGCAAACTCGCCACACCTTGGTTTTTGACCGCTGTGATAATGTAACTACAGGGACAAATGACCCGGCACAAATAACTGTGCAATCAACATGGGTCATCATCTGCTTTGCCTTGGCTTGGAAACAATGGGAAAGCCAAACTCAGCTAAACCCGCGAACATACACAATGATGCACGTCGTCATCACTTCAGCAATTGCGAACAAGGAGGTAATGAAGGGCTGTCTCCTCCGTTGATAATTTCAGCAATTCTTTGCCGTCCAAGCCATAAATTCCATCCGTCTTTGTTCAATCAACACTCTAATATACAGTAGTTCAGTCTACGCCGAGTTTCAACACTTTGGAAGATAACAAAAGTAAACACGAAGAAATACCGTTGACCGTCTCACTACCTTCCATGCTGCTTTGTTTACCAATCTGCTTACCAGCACAGGTATTTGACATCACCAGCATGATAACGTCAAAGATGACGTACCAGAGGGGCAAGAAGCTCATCTGCTGGAGAGCCGGGGTGGTCAGCAGTGGGAATCCTGTCAGAAGCCAGTTAAAGGCCAGTTTAGCTGGGTATAAATACCCATGTATACACAGTACTTTCGGTGGGAAAGCACTATAATAGTGGTCACTTACGTTGGCTTACAGTGAACAAAGCAGAGTACATTCAAACTTTGGGCACATCTGTCTACTGGTATTTCTAACTCTAAATAAGCAAACAACTAGCGTTTCTTTTGGACCCTGCTTCTTGCCTGTTTATTCCAGTCTATGACCCAGTAAATCACCAAGAATCCCACAGAAAGAGTTCTTTGTGGCTTCTTTCAGCTGACTCTGGAGAAGCTAATATGACCATACAATCTAACCTGATAGCATCAGCTGTGGCTCCATGTTTGTTGTGCCAGGCCTACCTCTGAGGAGTCAGAGGTGGAGGATTTGTTCGAATACGCAGAGATGGCCAGTGACTGCGAGGGGGCTGGGCTGGAGGTCGGAGGTTTGGAGGACTCTGCTGTGTCTCCATTAGGTAGGACCCCATCAGCAAACCACACCCTTCTCTGCTCTCGTGATAGAGACCCTAAATGTTAGCGAGACAAAATTGCATTTTACTTCAATGTGAAACACCACAAGCCCAAGTATGAGAAGTGCAATCTGTTATCGGTACAAGATAAAAAAAAATAATAATCTCTGCTCAGGAGTAGCCAAAAAAAAAAACCCTACTTTAAAAAAGTAAAAACAGGATCTCACTGAAAAATGTGAAAAATAAGTGTCAGAGGTTTATTATAAGATTTTTATTCTCGATGAAGGTCATACCCTCATTGCCAGGCTGTTTCAAGACTCCCACAGGCACCATGACGGTAGGTGGAGGGGAGCTGAGTACCCCAGAGGCCTGGGCCTGCTGCAGAGGGGGGATGGTGGAGCAGTACTCCGCTGGGTTGTTGGGGTTGGGACTCTGATTGCTTCCAGTGACCAGCGACTCCCATGACTGAGCTGCAAGAGAGATCATTGG
Source organism: Monopterus albus (assembly GCF_001952655.1). Lineage (NCBI taxonomy): Eukaryota > Metazoa > Chordata > Actinopteri > Synbranchiformes > Synbranchidae > Monopterus > Monopterus albus. Next base: position 478,307 of record NW_018127894.1, on the reverse strand, counting down.
CATAAGTTAGGAAATGTTTGCGTACAAGGTAAAAAAACTATGCAGACTGGAAAATTCATCTTGTAAGCAACGCATCTAGCCTTACACACAACTGTTGCATATTTAACACAGGTACCTGTACTTCTTGTACATAAATCTTAATAAATGCCAAATCTACACACAGAAATACAATGGTAGTAAAAGTATCACTGGAACAAAACAGATGAATGCTGTTAAAGCTGACACAGGCCAGGATTAATAATATTCCCAAATACTGTCTTATCTTGTAACTCATTTTGCTAATGACTTCCTACATGCAAAGATGCTCACCGCACGTCAGAGCAGAATGACATGTGACACAGACGCGGGCCTCCTTCCTTTCCATGTACATGAGCCTACACTTCAGACTGCAGCAGGCCGCGCAGAATACCTTAAAAACCACAAGGAGACACAGCAACATGTACAATTCATGCTCCTAATTATTTCACATTCACTGTGAAGATTTTATAATAGTGAAGAACTGAAAAGACTAAGACTAGTTAGAAGTTGGGACTGAATATGCAGCAAATGTTCCATTTTATGGGTATTGATTTCCTGTTCTTAGCAAGCGCTTCAACGAGCTGCAGCTGTGTACAGGGCACTTTACTTTCAACGGATTAGCACCTCTTTACACATCATTATCCAATAACATATATTTAGTTAATGATTAGACAGTGGGTGGAGGATCCTTTTAATTTTAGACCCTCACTGCACCGTTATAAGCTGGGTTGTGGATCTACCAGTCTGGCAGCAGATGCACTGAGGATCCTGCTGTGTCTATTGTTTGCGGCTCAGTGCCGGTGTCAGAGTTACTGCAGTGCCAGCTCCTCCCTGCTCAAGTGGCAAAGCGTGTGCTTGTTTACCACCATGGGAAATTAAGTAGCAGTCCGGCGATTTTCCATTGCAGTGTCCACATCTTCAGTTTAAAGTGGACTCCCCACTGCATGTGTGGGTGGCCATGATGCTGGAAAACTACCTGCACACTCGCTGAGTTAATCTGCCAAGAACGGCCTAAAAAGGAATGCATTTAATTTCACCTCCTTACTCCACAGAGTCAAACAAAGCTTCTATAAACTCACTGAGGAAATATTCTTCTGAACCATTTGCAGTGTATTTCTCATAGCTTTTCACCTTGTTCTCATGTTTGCCTTTCCTTAAGCACATCTTTATCCATTTTTGTTAAAAGCAGTGTATATTGTCTTCACTGCACCACTTGACCTTAACATTGACGATTCCAGATAAGTGTCGAAATCAACTCGTGTGCGCCAAAGATCCTAAAAGGTTACTCGCTCACAGTTAAAAACCCAGCACAAAGGCATCAGTGTTGGGGATTATCACTTTAAAAGCAACTGTCATGCTCCACTAACCTTGCCACAGGCCCTGCAGTGGTGCCTCCTCTTGGTGAAGGTGAACTTGGCATCACATTTCATACATATGGGAGCCTGGGAGTCGGGCACCCACACGGGGGCAACCTCTCCCAGGGAGCTGGCAGGTTTCCTGCACAAAGTGTCCTGCTGGCCTGCCTGGAGGTCATTGTCTGGGCTCTCTGATGGCATCAGAGAAGGAGAGTGGACAAGACCATCTCCATTCCCAGCTGCACTCTGATCAGTCCCACAGAGTGTAGTTTCAGACGGTGTGCCTCTCCGACACTGGTTCTCAAGGTTCTTGTTCTTGGTGATGGTGGACAGGCCAAGCTGGTTTTGGACCTGTCCCAACAGTGGCTGTGGAATCTGGAGTTTAAGGTTGACTGGCTGTTTTGGTCGTGCGCCTCCATAGGGAACACTGACCGGCTGCAGTCGATTGTTGGTGACTTTTGGTTGGCTGCTACTTGACCCCACTGCTGCTCCATCACTGCTCTCCTGCTTGCTCTCCTCCATTTCTTTCTCCTCAGTGACAGAGTCCTCTTTGGAGGGGACAGGACATGGAGAAAAACCCACCCCCTCCTCTTTCTCTTCTGTCTCTTTTAGTTTGGAATGATTACCGCTCTGGTGCTCCAAACCATTGGGAAGGCTCATTATCTTGAGGAGCTGGTCTATCTGTCCCTCTGGACTACAGCTCCTCTCCTTCTCCACGCCGATCACATCAGGTACAGATACACCATTCTCCTCCGCCTTACAACCAGTACTAACATCCCTCCCACCGTTCAGGAGAGTTCCACCCTGCTCCTCGTTTGAATTTGCTGTTTGTCTTTTTTGACCAAAGTCCTGTACAGCAGTTGTACTGGCCTCCTCTTTGACACCTTCCTCATTCTGTGTTATTGTTTCCACATTTGGATGAATCTTCGCAGACTGTGCTTCGTCTTGTCCTATTCCAACCTCAAAGGTAAAGAGAGTGTGACAGACAGTGGAGCCTCCACCTCCTCCTGCTGAGGCAGCTCTCCCCTCCAGAGGAGGTTCACCCTCCTCATCGGAAGGACTGGGCCTGTTGTGGGGAGGAGAACTTATCTCCTTAGTGAGCAGATCACGTTGTGGGCTTGCAGGGCAGCCATTCTCCACGGCACCGCATGCCGTCACAGGGTGCGGCGAGAGGTCGTCGGTCCCCACCAGTTTGCCAATGTTGGGCTGGGGGAGTGGTGGGCTGTGGATATCTGCCGGCCTCTCCTCTGCCCAGGATGAAGGTTCAGGACTGGGATGTCTTTTAGGTTCTGTCCCTGTGGAGGCACTGGAGGAGGAGTCTGAGAGAGCCTTGAATGGCAGGGAACTGTCCCGAGGGCTGAGGTCTGTGTGGGCCAGGGCGGGGTTTAAAGAGAGTAGATGGGCAGGAGGGGCCAGGATCTGGGTCCACTTGGCTTCTGAGAGAATGGGAATGTCCACCTCATCTGGCACAGGCAGAAAAGAGGAAAACAATCAGATGGCTTGCGCTTTGCACTGTTTTAAAACCTTAGTCTTTCTGTGTGAAAGGATACCAGTTTATCCTATTGGAGCTGGATTGTGAAAAGATGCACATCACAGACTTCAAGCCGACGCCTTTAGAAAAGTAGCAGTTGCTCACCATTGCTTGAATGAGAGCATGTGTGTAAAAATTACAACAATTAAACAATATTGTTGCCAATTGATCGACTAATTGTTCCACAAAGATTCAACAGTAGCTTTGCTGCACTTTGCATTTAACGTCATCTATATCTGTTGTACTAAACCTCTTAGCCTCAGTTTTCTGGTCAGTTTCTTGTCACAGTTAAAACATGAAACAGAAAAACAGGATGAGGACTTACAAAAGGAACCTCAAATGAACTGCCACAGAGAACTGATACAAAGATACACACTCCCATGTGATTGAAAAAGATAAAAATGGCAGGAAAAAAAAAAAAAAACAGGGGACACAATGAGAAATGAGGCTGGCATGGACTGGGAAATTAGTGTGTGGATGCACTGGGAAATTCTAGGAAAGTGGGTCAAACGGTTGGGTCACCCCTGGGAGCATCAGTCAAGTTGACATGTGGATGCTGTGCAATTTGAACGGAAATTGTTATAATAATTATTCAACATGATTTTCACACACAGCCATGTCAGCTACTGTAGCGTGCTCTCCTCCCTCCACCGGAATAAATTCTAAGCTGTTTTAGTACAAGCTGTACCAGGTCCAAGCGCACACAGAGTTAATCTGCCAGGCTGGATCTCTGGCAAAGGACATGCAGATAATTACTACAGCAAAAATACACACCAAGCTCACAGCACCAACAAAACACATGATTTGTGTGTGTGAATCAGCAGGCCTGTCATTTTTCTAGGGTCATCTATGATAAATCCAGGGGGTGGGGTCTTTCCTCCATAATAAGGAGACCTTTTTATACTGGAGAGCTGGAAGCCTAAAGATACACAGCTCAATAATGAAGTGTTTACTTAACAATTACCATAAATAAACCGTGGAACCAGCTTGAAAAAAAAAGACCTAATATAATTTCATTAAATATTGTGAGCATTAAGTGTTAAAAAAACGACAATGCTCTTGCCTTGCACCAACTGTACAGCTGATTGTCTTGACACCTTGATGACCTACTCATGGGTTGCATAATGACATCCTAATTACAGCTCTTCTAAAAGTTCAGTGGTCTCATAGTGACACCTTGTTCCATCCATCTTTTCAATGACTCACTGTTTGTGTCTGTCTCATCTCCACATTCATGAAAGCTAGCGCAGCAGCTCACCTTCGTTCTGCTCAAACTCATCCAGAACCTTGTCCAGGTTGAAGGCCTCGGCCTGGAAGTAATTCTCCATGAGTCAGGAAGCTCCACCCTGCCAACAGCCGTGTGAACCTTGAAGCAAGAAGAGAAATCCATTCACATTTCCATACTGTCTGCAGATGCCCCAACAGCCTGACTCATATCTTATTTATCATACCTTTGTCCTCTACTCTGTTTAATAGGATTCGATTAAGCAGGAATATCCTTCAACTCTCTTCGACTCCGATTTCTCATTTTCCTCCCAAGCAGTCCTCTCTTTTGTGATCACTCAGGTGTCTCATGGTTAGTAAAAGACAAGTACATGAATGGCTCAAAGAGACTTTTTGGTTAAAAAAATTTAATGATCTGGAATACTGTAGCAAGGTCACAGCCAAGATTGTCAAAATAGCTGCCGATTAATTATCTAGTGATCAGCTAATTGTTTCAGCTCTAGATGTCACACCCACCCAGGTGTCTGCACATGATTAAATAACCAAAGTTTAGCTAGTGCTGTGGTTACTTGCCAAATTTTTCATGGCATGCTCCCATTTAATTTAATTTAGATCAAGGACAATGGTTAGGGGAAAGATAAAGGACTTAATTTTGTACACATAAAGATCCTATCTACACTGTGCTGAATTTCACCATTTCTTAGTAGATCTACCAATTAAAATTTGTCCTACTATAAGACTTTTAGCATTATGTTAAAACAAAATATAAATATTCCTTGGTAGGCTATACCCAGTGTTCACTTAACACATACATTTGTTTTGACAGTACATACTTTTCCATATTCTCTTCACCCTTATATCTATTTATATTTCTCAGTGTGAAATTGAACACAGTTGTAAAATAATATGCAAAGTCATATTAGTTAAATTTACAATTCAATTTTATTGACTCATATCAATAAAACTGGTCTGTTCTGTAGTTTATGGTGGTATTGTGAACTTTATCATGAGGAACTGTTTGTTTTATAACTGCAATGTAGTGGAAATGGTCTGCAATCTGTATATCCTGTAGAGACACCGAGCCATGAAGTACTGTAAGACTACGTCCTCCGTCAGTCCTCACCTACACAGAGGCCCTCCTCAGCAGTCCCAGGTGGTGTTTCTTCTCAACAGGTTTCCCTCTCAGTTCTCACTTCACCCAGTCTGGCAAGCGCCCAGCGCCCACACCTTAGAGCAGGGGAACACCATTCAGTAACGAGCTGCTTCTCAACTTGCGTGGCAAAGCATGCTACTACATTACAAGGTGATACAATGAGTTAAATAAATACTTAACATACATGAACTTCAGTTTACTGAAAAATGAAGACTGAATCTCAAGACTGACTGAAGCCGAGTGCTTTTTCTGTGCTTGATACTGCGCTCGTGGGTGAAAAGTGTCAACACCTGAAGTTTATCGCACAAACCAAGGTTCTCAGTTATGAAGGATGCTTCTCAAATCCCATTTTTGCAACACAAATACTATCTTCAAAACATCAAACCTCACAATCCATCTAGAAGTTAAAACTTTATACAATCTTTATACTCTCAAGAGGAGTTAAAATGAGACAAACAGATTAGTTGATAGCCAGAAAATTCATCAGCAACTATGATAAATCAATTAGCGCTGTTAGAGATAATGAAAATAATCATTAGTTGCAGGCCTACAATTATTTCAAGCAAAAACGCCAAACATTTTCTGATTCCAACTTCTCAATTGTGACGATATGGTGCTTTTTCTTTGTCAAACATGGTAGGAAACTGACTGGGGTTTCCAGTGTTAGAAAGACTAAACAAGCAATTTGAAGATTTCCCCTTGGACTCTGAAATTTTTTAATGCAGATTTGTCAAGGATTTCTGACATTTGATCTACACTTTCCTACATTATCACCTTCAGGAAGGAAGGATTTATTGAAAGAATGCTTATTAGACTTTTAGCTGGGTGTACCTTAACTCCCAACCGAGTGAGTAATAAAAATAATCTATTTTCGAGGATATGATAAACAGCTGTGTTGAAATAAACACAGTCACAGTCTTGAGAGCTCAAAGTTAATGTTTCTTTCCATCATAGTGAAGATGCATCAGAACTAAATCTTAGGATATATGCTGCTCAAAAAAAATAAAGGGAACACAACATAGTTGAATGTCTTATTTTTTTGAGCAGTGTAGTTCAGGAGCAACAGCCTGCTTTAGTTGATAGTACAGTACAGTATCCAGCTTACTGAGTACTCAGCAGAGTGCGTATTCCATATGAACATACATAGTCAACCATTAGCCATCCAAGTTCAACAAGGGAATCAGAACCATGAATGAAAAACAGCTAAAGCCTGAATCACTGCACTGTAAACCTGCCCAGTCTGTCCTTGCTGATGAGGAGACCTTGTAGTGAGGATGCGATGTGCTGGCGCATGAGGAGGTGTGTGTGTGTGTGTGTCCATGTGTGTGGGGGGCTTCAAATGAGTAACAGCCAGGCTGAACTTCAGGGTCATTCTCATAAGTACAAGTGCAACCATGGATTGCACGAGAGACCAAATATTCCACAGAGCGAAGGCCTTGAAGAAAGGAGCAGCGTCAGCACATTTTCAGCTTAGTTTAAAATGCAAGAACGGACACAATGTCAGCACAACTGAGAAGGCACAGGACATGAGGTTACACATGCAGTGTGTATTATGTACTGTGAGGTTAAAACATTTCAGCCACACCACTGATGAGGCTGAAGGAGAAAACTGCTATCAGAGCCAAACAGAACAGAAAATTGCAGAGACTACAAAAAGTCTACAAATGCTATTCTACCCAATGTCCTTCCAGCTGCTAGAAGGTTTAGTGAGACAAAAAAAAAAAGAGACACCATATGCTGCTCCTAACCACTCTTTGCCCCGCCCATGAAATCCTGTTTCTTAGCAACAACGTAAATTATGGATGCCTGATTGTGACAAACTGTACAAATTGCAGCCTCCGGTCTGAACCTAGCATTACCTGACCAACATTACACAAACCCTGACATACTCCCAAAATGAAAATCACATTAATTCAATACAAAAGTAAAATCATGACCATGCTAGTTTGCTCATGTTACCAAAACAAACACATTAGCTTTAGATGCTAACACATTCAGAAGGAAGATGTGAATCCAATCCGAGTCTTCTGGCTGCTTTTAACACTCTCCATCTCAAAAAAGCCAAACTGGTGTTAACCCTGGTTTTTTCCTCTCTCTTTGCCCCATTCTCTGTGCAAAAGAAGGCCATCGCTTCAGTCTAGCAGCCACTGTTTTGGACTTTTAAGTCCTCCATGGTAGGCTGTTCGAATTAACAACTCATGGTGTGAAAAACACTGTTATAACCTTGGCAGCTTATAACCTCAGTTTATAACCTTATATAACCTGAGGCAGCTTTACAAACCGTAGTTTGACAGCACAGGGTAGAGAAGCTGTAGTAACAACAGAAGGGCTGTAGGCAGCAGAATGTCATTGGGGCGGGGTAAATTTGAGAGACACCACTTCCTGTCCCATTTTCACTCGATTCAGATGAATGTGAAAAAAAAAAAAAAGGTAATGCACTTTAAGGATATTACATCTGTCTTTTTATTACTGGTACCAAAACGTATGCTGTGAAAACACCTTCATACAGAACAAAATACCGTAATTTCCGGACTATTGAGTGCACCTGAATATAAGCCACACCCACTAAATTTAAAACAAAAAAACAGTTTGTACATAGCCGCAGGTGTCCATGTTATAACATGAGATATTTTGGCAGTCAGATCAATTGCCTTTAATTTGAAAGCAGACTGCATCATATGCATTTCGTCGTGTGTTTTCCATGATGAGGGTGTGTGCATGAAGCGAAAAAAGTAGCGGCTTATAGTGCAGAAATTGCGGTATGTTTCACACATGTTGGTACATTCAGCCATCTGATCCTTTCTTGGCATCCACACCTGTTCTTTCCTCAGGGAACAGCCCGCAGGAAGAAGAAGGTTGTTCACAAAACAGCAACAGCTGATGACAAAAAACTGCAGGGCTCACTGAAGAAGCCGGCAGTGCACAACTTTGCAGGGATAGAAGAGGTGAGGTGTCTCTAACAAGATCATATGCATTTCATTGTGTGTTTTCCATGATGAGGGTGTGTGCATGAAGCAAAAAAAGTAGCAGCTTATAGTCCAGAAATTATGGTAAATAATTATTAGAAATCAGAGGAAACAAACTACAAACAAGAATCTTGTTGTAAAATATCCTATATTGCTCAACTAAACCAGATCTAAAAGTCAGTAAATACCCAAAGAGTAAATGTCAGTCTACTTTAATGGTTGCAAGAGATTTCCACCTGATTGATGAGGATGTGAGTGCAGCTCCCTCAGGGGAAACAGTCCTACATTCTGGCAGCAGGAAGTTGATAAACAGCACTCTAGTATGTCCGAGTTTCCTCACTGTTTGTGCCCTTGTCTTATTTCATTATGCTGCCATGTCAGGACGTCTAGTCAGTCGTGGTTTATTGTGTTAGTAGTCTGTTAGGCCATCTCGTTATTATGCATTATTAGCATGTCTGGGTTATACTGGAGGCTAAAGCATGGTTGTTAGGCAGTGGGGGGGGTCAAATTTGCTTGGTTTAAAAATAGAACAGTCACTGATCTTGTTTTCAGTAACATTTCATTCAACCACCATTTTACAAAATACCTTTTATTTATATCTCTTACCCTATATGCTTTTGTTTTTATGTCAACACAAAATGTCAGAAATAAGATTATTCACCTTCCCAAGTTTATGTCTAAAAATACAACTCTTTCATGCACTTTGACTAAGGTTGCATTATTCAGCACCTCTGCAGAGTAATTAAATCTTAATCAGGAATGGGTTCCTGTCCTCATGGAGGTGTGTCCGAGTGTGTTTGTGTATTTTTGAATGCAATGTTCTGCAGTCCACAAGAGCTTTCCAGTCTCATATGGTGCGAGGTGATTTAAGAAATCTTCCACTCAGAATAGATGGAAACATCAGCTGAAGTGTCAGCTGCAGATGTTGAATGAGGCTAAACTTTGTTGCCTAGATGCTGCTCTGATTCAGTGGTCATTTCAGGTGATGTCTAAGCTGAATCATCACACACCATTTAAAATGCATGTAAAGATTTACTCTAATTCAATTTAGCATGCCAGTGTCTACAGTTGTTTCTTAATTTATGAGTAAGCACTGGGTGTTAACAACCTTGACGCTTGCTGCAGTCTACATGCCACCACCTGCTAGATTACAAAGCCGTCTGATTCACAACAAAGATGATGACTGCCCATTCATCCCTGCACTGCTGCCGTGGCCTGTCTGGTATTTCACTTAACATTAGAGTGCTTCTCTGCTATTTTGTGGCTGCTGTCAAGCACGTGGGAGTCGATTATAGATCTGCTCATTGTTTCTATTTGCAGGGTAAGTATGGCAGTCCGTCCAACTCTGACTCTGACTTGATGTGCTTTTGAACCTGTGTGCTTCTGCAATATCAGCACAAATTCTTCTGACATAAAGTGACCGTAGTTTTTGGCCCGTTTCTGTTCATTTTCATGCTGGAATTGTAACGCAATGCACCTGCCTCCAGCAATTACTTCTAGACCATAGCAGCACAAAGTTATAGATAATGACCACTACCTGTAATGGACCGTTACTAACACACTGCTGCCCACTGTTGAAACTGGGGAACGCAAACCTCAATACAACATAAATGTTGCACATTGCAGCTGCATTTCATGAGCACATTTAATTTCTTTGGATCATTATGACGGTTGCCTTAATTCTATTTAGTTTGACTGTTTTGGAATGCGGAGAGCTTTATCTTTCTGAGCCCACTGAGGCATGTGCTGATTCATTACCTTGGATAGGCATTCCTTCTAAATGCCCCAGTACTTCTAATAATTATGGACCTTGCTGTTATACGGCTGCACGACTCTACTGCCTCTTATGAGTCTATGCCATTATGTTTACACTACTTCATGGTTCTTCAAAATCACTGCCAAAAAACCACTTACTATTCTAAAGATCTTGTAGATGCTTCTGCTTCAATGTTTAATTGTTTTATTACTCCTGATAAACTTCTGGCCTCACTCTAGACCTCAGTATAAACACATAGACATACCTGCAAAATTTAAAGAACAATCTGGCCTTTACTCACTGAAATTGCTGTAGCTTTATACCAAAACTGGATTTTATTCATACCTGGGCCAAGTCAGCTCATTCTGATATTGCTGTTTTATCTGAAATATGACTTGCAAAATGCATCTTGGACACCAAGACAGTTTTACTTGTGAACAACGTTTTCCATTCCGACTGCCCTGGAAGTGTTGTCATATACAATTAGGAATTCATGTTATGCTAATATCTTGGTTTCTAAGTCTATTGTATATACAAACAGTTGGAACTCTTGATTTTAAATCTTAAAAATACTCTGTAGCTTCTCTATACTAGGAAAGTGTTATAGACCACCATCAACAGTGAGCAAGTCTTTGTCGCCACCTTTCTCACTTAGATCATGAGGAGATTGTTTTATTTCGTGAATCAAGATGGGATCTGATTAACAGAGAAATCTGATGAATTTAAATATCTACGATTCCTTGGATTTCACTGAAATTATAGACAGTCCTACACAGTCCAATTTTATTTTTCATGTTAAAATGTCACTACTAGATTTCATTTTGACTGGTGATCCACGTAAATACTCAGCAGATGGTTTCCGAATGACTTGAATGACAAATGTGTTTTAACTGTAACAAAACAAAGCCTGGGCTAAAGCAAGTAAGAAGCTCTGGATTACACTGTCTCCATTTTTAGCAACTGAGGAATCAATGTACAGCTAATATCAAAAAGCTAAATCTAATACACCTGTATATTCCTGTCTAAAGCAAAAGACTACTTCCAAGCTACCACTGACAGTCTGAATGAGCCCAGAAAGTTCTGGAAATAAACTAAAACTTTATCCACTTACAAAAACTAATCACCAACCTCCTTGTATTTTTAAGAATTTGACTACAGTGCCTGATACTCAGTATGTTGAACTGTTTCAATGAACCTTTTGTTGTCTGTTCGTTTTGACCAACTGTAAACATGTCAAATGTCACCGACTGTGTAACTGATGTTTAAAATTTTCAATGTAAGCCATTCTTCTCCACTGAAGTACATGAATGCTTAATAAAATATGTAAAAAAAAAACCTTCTGGCCCAAACGATTGTCTTTTTTTTAAGGCAGCTGCAGATCTCATTCCTTTTCCTCTCACACACATTTTCAATCTTACCTTTGTAACAAATGAGATTCCTAATATGTGCAAATAAGCTTCTGTTATACCTTTTTTAAAAGGTGGCAATGACTCTTTAAATAATTATAGGCTTATTTCCAATCTTTCTGTGCTGGCTAACATTCTGAAAACACTTGTAAGTAGTCAGTTGAAAGAGTTTTTGTACGCTAATGCAATTTTAACTGAATTAGTCTGGTTTTAAGAAGCAGCACAGTACTATTATTGCTGCAGTGAAGGTTCTGATAGTCTGGGCAAGAAGCATAGCTGTGCAGCTTTATTTATTAATTTATCTAAAGCCTTTGATACTGTGGATTATGGCCTGCTGAAAGAAAGGTTGCTTAACATAAAGTTGTCTGACTGAGCAGTAGGGTTCTTTACTAATTATCAAGTAGAATTCAGTGTATGAACGTTTATGGGCTCAGATCAAACTGGCTTGCTGCTGTTAATGGAGCACCCCAAGATTCTGTACTCAGCCCGCTTTTATTCTCTCTTTATATAAATACTTTAGGTGTTAATGCAGGTGGAACCTGTACATATTGTTATACCAGTGAACGTTTGTTATAGCTGCGCACCCTACAACTTCACTCTCACTTAATCAATTGCAGTCTCAGCTCAACTCAAGTTAGGATTAAATGCAGACTTAATGTTAACTTTATTAACTCAGACACTTGATATTGTGACAACCTGAGACAAGAAAATAGATGTTACTTCTAAATATCTAGGTTTCATTTAGGCAACATGTTCATAAGTTTTATACATTGCTGTGTTCTTTTTTGCATTGTTTAGACAGTACATTCAATAAGGATTTTACTTGAGGGGAAATCCTCTACATCTTTAAATTTTCTTCATGAAAGTAATTAAGGTTGTGCACCTTGTAAACAGTTCAATAAATCAAGGCTTCAAACCAATTTTCTGTGCAGTTCCTTATTTCTTCCCAGTGCTACCAACTTCCACGACTGCAAGCTTACATCCTGAAACAGCTTTTTAAGTTTATATTCAACATCGCTGTGTTCCAGACGCCGTCTGCACAGGGTGAAACCAGGAAACCTCAAATGATCACTTCCGCTCTTTAAGAATGGACTGACATAACTTTTTAACAGTGAAAACACATGACTGAATGACGCATTATTATGTAATGCTTCACACCCTGACCAGGTTTTCCACCCATTACTTCAATTCCCAATAACTGCTAGACATTAAATAAATGAAAGCAAAATGTATAAAAGCAAAACATGCCACAGGTTTGTATCCTCCTAAAGGTGACACTTCAATTTAAAAAAAAGATAATTTCCTTGACAAGAGGATGAAACGGTAAAACTGTTGAGGTTTTAAGAAGGAAAGATAAAGAAGAGAGTAGCAGTCTGGTTACAAAGAACTGCTCTGCTTCACAAGAAGTGCCAAAATCTATTATGAGCTTTCTTTCTATATCATGTTTTGATCTTCATTTAGACAAAAAAGGAGACAAGATTCCCATCAGGGAGAGACTTATAATACTTCCTGAAAGCATACAATAACCTACATCTTGGAGATCTCAGCACACATGAGAGCTTGTATTTACATGGGAGCCTACTGGATCAGTCTACCAATCAACCCCCCTGAGTTTTAACACCACTTAAAGATGGAGTGGAATATCATCCTCTCTTGCTAGAGGTAAAAAAAAAAACCTATCAAATGTCCTGTATATGTTTCACATCCAGCATAGAAATCAGTTGATGCAGACTGGACAGATGCCAAATAGGACCACACAAGAAAATGGAGGGGGTTATAAGGTTCTGGTAAAGTGAAAGTCACATTGATTTAGGGGAAAATGCACTTTAATAAAGGACCACATCTAATGATTATTTCCATTATTGATTAACCCGCCTATTACTGTTTCGATTAATTGCTTGAGGTATGAATTGTAAAAGAAAATGCCAGTCACAACTACTCAGAATCCATAAGAACATCTCCAAATGTGTCGTTTTGTCTGACCCAAATGTTTTCAGTTTAGTATTACAGATGACAAAGATGTGCAGCACATTCGGACATTTGAGACCCTGAAACTGAGAATGTGTATATTTTTGTGTGTGAAAATTATAAATGGTTGAAGATTATTTTTCTCTCTGATTAATGAACAAGCCTAGCTTTCTCTTCAGCAACTTGATTTCTATTTGATCACTGATCATGACTATTCAGGGCAGCCCTGGGATGAGAGACTTCTTCATAAATCCAGAGTATGACTAAGGCCTGCAGATCCAAATGATGAGGTAAATGCACAAGTCATGGCACCAACAAACCCAACCAAAACAACTCTCTAGAGCAAGTAGATGACCATTAGCTTGGATTATGCAACCATAATTGACACTGTGGCTGTGGGGCCAAGCACAGCCTCAGATGGTAAATATAATTCAGAGAAAAACTGGGTAAACACGAAAAACTGCTCTGTGTTATTAAATGCGACAGTAACTACAAAATCACAACAGCTGGGGGATTTTTTTACACCAGAACCTGGGTAGTGTTAGCTGGGCTGTTAGCTGAATTTAATGTCTACACAAAATCCATGAAGGGCCACAAGTTTCTAAGACGGTTATTACCACGTCGGTTAACGTGGTAAAAAAAAAAAATCTAGTTACAGAGACCAAATAATAACAAAAGTGAATGGCTGCAGGCTGTACCATAACGTTAATAGTAGCTAGCGTTAGCCCAACGGTTCAGCGGGCAATCGTGCGCCGAGTGACGGCAGCTACTTGCTGCTCTGACGGACAGTCACACCTTCACCGACTCGGCGGGTTTTGTGGCTAACGACCAGTTTTAACGGTATGGAGGAATTCCAAAAACATCTCCTCCTCAGGTTAACAGTCAAATTCTCATAGTCACTATAAGTATTTTGTGTCCCACTAGCGCTTAACTGACTGTTAGTCACAGCTTTAATGCAAAGGAGAGCGTTAACATGTTGTAGTTGATCTAAAATACAGTGCCACCACCTCCCTGGATTCCTAAACATTGAGCTAATGAAACACACCGTAAAATACAACACCACCATCCACACTGACTTCAGCTGAGTAAATGCTTGCCGTTGCAATGGCGGTTTGTAACATTAGAGCCTCAACAGAGCAATGAAGTGTCATGAAATCAAATTCGGTGACTCACCGGAGGAACCCTCATCTTTAACGTTACGTACCGTCCCGCGGAGTCCGTCCGTTAGTGTCCGTCATACCTAATCGCCTTTGAACTCTATTTTTCACCAGTGCCTCACTCAAACGGTGCAAGTCGGAAAGTACGGCTTGTAGCCTGCCGTAGTTGTGCGACAGCACTCAGGGATCCCTCCCCCATGCTAATATCTGAAAAAATAAGGAGCAACGTCAAGATTCCCATGATGGAGATGTGGAGCTTCCGGTCATTATTCTACAATAAAACTACTGATGACTGTCAAATCAAATCAAATCAAATTTTATTTGTATAGCACCAAATCACAACAAAAGTCATCTTTT
>NW_018127894.1:455390-462763 GCF_001952655.1 Monopterus albus | reverse complement strand
AGACATAGAGCTCCAGGGCCAGGGCAACCTGTAGAAAGGTACAGGGAGAGAGAGAGGACACACTACGGGAGGGCGGAGACACAAAGTTAGTGATGTGTAATGGTGGCATATAGAAGCATAGGGAGAGAGAGGAGAGGGAAGAGGAGGAGAGGAGAGGAGAGTAGGAGGGGAGGGGAAAGAAACTCAGAGCATCATGGGGCCCCCAGCAGCCTAGGCCTATAGCAGCATAACTAAGGGAGGGCTCAGGGTCACCTGATCCAGCCCTAACTATAAGCTTTATCAAAAAGGAACGTCTTAAGTCTAATCTTAAAGGTAGAGAGGGTGTCCGCCTCCCGAACTGAGACTGGGAGTTGGTTCCATAGGAGAGGAGCTTGATAGCTAAAGGCTCTGCCTCCCATTCTGCTTCTGTGGACTCTAGGAACCACAAGTAAACCTGCACTCTGAGAGCGAAGTGCTCTGTTAGGATGATAAGGCTCTACGAGGTCTTTAAGATACGATGGAGCCTTGTCATTAAGGGCTTTGTATGTTAGGAGAAGGATTTTAAATTCTGTTCTGAATTTTACAGGGAGCCAGTGGAGAGAAGCTAATATGGGAGAGATATGATCTCTCTTGCTCGTTCCTGTCAGTCCTCTGGCTGCAGCATTTTGGATTAACTGGAGGCTTTTTAGGGAATTATTGGGACATCCTGATAGTAAAGAGTTACAGTAGTCCAGCCTGGAAGTGACAAATGCATTGACCAGTTTTTCATCATCACTTTGAGACAGGATGCTCCTGATTTTTGCAATATTGCGCAGGTGAAAGAAGGCAGATCTAGAGGCTTGGTTTATGTGTGATTTAAAGGACATATTCTGATCAAAGATGACTCCAAGGTTCCTCACAGTAGTACTGGAGGCAAGAGCTATGTCATCTAAAGTAACTATATGATTAGACAGCAGATTTCTAAGGTTTTCAGGCCCAAGTACAATAACTTCAGTTTTGTCAGAGTTTAGAAGTAAGAAGTTGCAGGTCATCCAGGCCTTTATGTCTTTAAGACATGCTTGAAGTTTGACCAGCTGACCTGATTCATTTGGCTTCATAGATAAATATAACTGAGAATCATTTGCATAGCAATGGAAATTTATGTTGTGCTTCCTGATAATATTGCCTAAAGGGAGCATGTATAAAGTGAAGAGAATTGGACCTAACACAGAGCCCTGTGGAAGGCCGTGACTAACTTCAGTTTGTGTGGAACATTCGTCATTAACATGAACAAATTGAAATCTTTCTGATAAATAAGATTTGAACCAACTTAGCGCAGTTCCTTTAATCCCAATAACATGTTCAAGTCTCTGCAGTAAGATGCTGTGATCAGTGGTGTCAAAAGCAGCACTGAGATCTAAGAGGACAAGTATGGAGACAAGTCCTTTGTCTGAGGCTAGGAGAAGATCATTGGTGACTTTCACCAATGCGGTTTCACTACCTACTATGATGGACTCTAAATCCTGGCTGAAAATCCTCAAACAAATCATTCTTGTGCAAGTGGTCACATAACTGCTTTGCAACAGCTTTTTGAAGGATTTTGGAAATAAATGGGAGATTGGATATTGGTCTATAATTAGCTAGGACACCTGGGTCAAGAGTAGGCTTTTTGAGTAGAGGTTTAATTACTGCAAGTTTAAAAGCCTGTGGAACATAACCTGTTAATAGAGAGAGGTTAATCAGATCTAGTATGGATGTGTTGATTAGGGGAAAGACGTCTTTGAGCAGCCTGGTCGGGATGGGGTCCAGGAGACATGTTGATGATTTAGATGAAGCAATTGTTGAGGTCAACTCAGAGAGATCTATAGGGGAGAAGTAGTCCAAGTATAAATGAGGTCTTACAGATGTTTCTAAAGCCATTGTAGTAGATGGCACATCCATGAGAGCTGTGGGAATGGTCCGACCAATTTTTGGTCCAATGCACATAATTAAGGGTACATCATTGTTACATTTGAGAAAACTGAGGTGGCCATTTTTTTCTCTTTATGCAGTCTATTTGTGTCTCTTTGTAACTGTTTTGCATTTTTGTATTATATTGCGGTTGTTTTACATCTATTTGTTTTGAGTCTCTTTGTAGTTGTTTTGAATCGTTGTTGTCATTTTGAATTTCTTTCTTTTTTAGACATTTTGTGTGTTTTGCAGTATTCCATTTTTTAATGCAGCGTCGAGTTCGAGTCAAGTTCTGAAAATCTGGACTGGGGTCCAACTCAAGTCCAGGTCCTGGACTCAAGTACTACAACACTGTTTTGTGACTCTGTGATTGTCATGCATATCTTTTGTTTTCCATAATGCATTCTGTATTATTTACATTTGTTTTTCATATCTTTGTAGGACCTTGTACCCCTGTAGCTGTGTGTATTTGTTGTCATTTTTGATTGTGTTTGTGTAGAGGTTTTGTGTCTCTTTGTGGTTAAATGTAATAATGTATCCAGTCCGTTTTGCTCTTTGAATTAAGAGTTATAGACACAGAAAACTTGTGCTAACTTGTAAACCACTGCAATTACAGCTGTTTATGAGCTCTTATTTTTACGGCGACAGCTTCACGTTTCCGGTTTCTGTCCCGCTGTTTGCTGTCTGACTTAATACAGCTCTGAAGCGGTCAGCTCCATCCAGCTCCGACACTGTTGTCCAGCAGCTGCAGTGGAGACATTTTGGCTCAAACCGGGCTGAAGGTGGTGTCCTGAGCCCCGGGGCGGGTCCGCAGCTGCCCGCTCATGGTAGAGACAATCTACACCCAAAATGGCACATATCTCCCCGGTAACCTCTCCAGTTAAACAGAGAGCTGCCAGCAGCAGCCACTGATCTGCACGATGCAGCAAAGGAGCGATCAATGAAACGTGATGAGACAAGTGTTGGCGGGGATGTAGTGATGCGGAAAACCCACCCGGACTCAGTTAAGCCCCGCCTTATTTACACACAGTCACACTTTAAAATGTTTATTTTATTAATCGATATGGGACCAACTTTTTTTTTACTCCACATACAAATTTAAAATGCTCTTTACATGTTAATACATCAGTGTTAGTATATATTATACACAGTATGAAGAAAGGGACTTAACATTTGATACTTGATGCACTGATACTTATGTACACCAAACCTTTACCCTTATCTGAGCATTTTTACTAGTTTAATTAACGACTGACATTAATACTTCGTCACTCCACTGTAAAATGTGAAAATCCTATTAAAGTTACCACAACTCAATGTAATGCAAGTTTGATCAAATAAAATTATTTTTAAAAGCCAAATTATTAAAAATGCAATTCAAAAAAGTAATCTTCATCTTCCTGAGCTTGTAACAGTAAAGTCTGAAACCTCTACTTGGTGCATAATAAAAATGGATCCACAGTGGTGGAAAGTATTTACTGAAGTACTACACAGCTACAGTTCAGATACAGTGTTGTTGAATTCAAGGAAGTGCAAAGGAAGAGCTGCACTATGTGGCTTTTTAAAAACTTAACTGTTTATTCTATTTATAAAATGAACATCAAATACAAATATTTCACATACAAAGCCCCCAGAAACCATTTCCTATGTCCGCTAGGAAAGTCATAAATAAGAGAAACACTGATATCCCAGCCATATTTTATAAATTCATTCATTTCCACTATTAGAAGTGATTCAATTGTTCACTCTAACTGAAATCTATTAAGTTACGTTTAACCATGTGGAAAGTCTGCACGGCGCCAAGGTTTGTACAGATCCTCGTTTCTCAGTGCGTCTAAAATATCACCGCCTTCTGAAGTCAAAACCTACTGTGTCCTGCATTTTATTGTTGTGCTGGTGTGCAGCCTGAACCAAAGTGGTTCCCATCCCTGGAGGTGATGCACTGCACCTTTAACAACTGTTTTTCCACAAGAGGAAATGCCCTTTGTGACTCCAGAAGAGGCAAAAGATTAAAAAAGTTGATGCTTAAAGAAAAAAAAAAAGACTCAGTTTCCTTCGTTTTTGGAGGCTTCATCAAAGTTCTCCACAAGATCTGTAAGACAGAAAACAAAATGCATCAGGAGTTTGTTCGACAACTGATGCACAGCAGCATCTGATAAAAGTAGCAGTTTGTTAAAGACAGTGAATGATTTAGTTGTGTACTGTCAGCAGAGGAAACAAAATAAACATTTAAAAACATACATGATCTACATCTCAAAAACTATAAACACCAAAGTTATTGTTTTTTTTCACCAATTCCCTACATATCGTCAGCTTTCAAGAGCCCATGGCATGTTCTCGAACTAACCTCTTGTTTTCAGGAGGAGGCTCTCCTTATGATATTGGGTTTTATTGTTCAGAAATAATTAGACTATTTAGAGTAATAATGGGTGCAAAGCTAATCTAGAGATACCCAAGATTAAACATTAAATGGCTGCAGATGAGTATGCCATGGGCTCTTTAAACAATATAGCATTAACAAACTATACCTGGAACATTGTCATCCTCCTCTTCTGTGATTTCCTCCTTGCCTACTTTCATGTCCCCTGCTGCAAAATGTATCAAGGAGAAAAAAAAAAAAAAAGCAAAAAAGAAGTGAACTACTGTTGACTTATTGTTAGTCTGCCTGTTTCTCCACTAAATAATGCCTTCAAAAAATGGTGTTTTTTCCATTAGGAATTAATTTTCATGACTTACCTTCACACACTGGCTCAAGATGTGAATTATTTGTTTCTTAGTCTGCTAAACTCTGTGACAAAACATTAAAATAAAAAGGTGCTGCTCAAAAAGGACACAATGTGCTCAGCAACAAAAACTGGAACATCTATGATCAGAAAAGAGCAATCAAACACCTAGAACTGACCTTGTGGTGAAGACTTGTTAGGTACTGCCTTTATTTTAGACTGCACAATGTTTTGTTACATAATTAGCTGTGTTGCCATGTGGAAGAGCTGCTCCTGTCCCCTATGTTTCCTTTACTGGGTTTATTGTTTATCTACATGCAGACACTGGGGCCAGCTGAGTAAACCGGGCCATCTAGATGCTCCGCTGGTGTGCTGGACTTCAACTGGAAGAAATCTGCACCCTTTTGAACAATCACTGTCTAAATGTTTATATTCTTTTCTGTTGCCGTTTCCCTGCAGCCCTCACTGCCACAACTTGTTTTGCTATGTTACATTTACAAGTTTCATCTCCACTGGCTCTGCAGTGATTCTAAACAAAGTGCTGCTCTGTGACGCTGCCACACAAATCTGAAAGTACACTGGTATGTTGAAGGCAGCATATTTTAATTTAGGAATCAACCAAAGGGCTTAAGCAGTGTTCAAGAAATTTAATTTAAGACATTTTTAATACACAGAGAATGCAACTTAAAAAGTTAGATGTTTTCCATTCACAAAGAATATGTGATGTTGTGAACATGTGACTGTGTTGTCCTTGAAAATATAACAAATCCTAATTTTTCTAAACTAACCTGCAGTGAAAAAAAAGCATCTTGTATTGGACCCAATACTCACCCCAACACTGTGACCGAGTGTTTAACCTTGTGTGTGTACTCACATTCCCGTGGGAACTGCCCAACCAACTTGCGCAGGCTGCTGAGGTAGTCGGCTCCCAGCTGGCTCAGGATGCCCGGCAGCATCTCTGACAGCTGCTTGTTCTCGATGTGGCCCATGATGGCGAAGGTGTTGGTGGACAGAGATCCCTGCACTTTGGGGTTGTTGAAGTGGATCACTGTCCCATCGTCTCTTATTATATTGACCTGAGAGGAAAAACCTGCACCATCAAGAGAAGTTTAAAATTATTCTTCATGTCTGTTCTACATGTAAAACCAATGTGGGTAAACCAATGGGTGTAAAAGTGTGTTCAACTCAAATTAGATATAATCAACTAAAAAAAGGGCAGAAGAATTGTGGAAAGAGTTTTAACAAAACAAAAGTCAATAGGCAACTAGACTATTTATACAACCCTAAAAATTTACAGCAAATTAGACCCCCTATCCTAAAAAATTCCCAGAAAAAAAAGCTTTATCAGGTGAAGCTGTCTTAAATTAGATCGTAATATAATCTGGAATTAGTACTTTAACAATTCACAGAAGAATACAACAGGTAAATAGAGCCACAACATGAATGAATAAGACAAAAGTCATTCTGTGTATTAAGCTCGTCTTAATCTCAAGTTTCATCTGTTTTTGTGCTTTATTTGAAACACTTTGTGGCAACTTGTTGGATAAAAATAAACTGCATGGTGACATGACTGGAGAATGCTCCTCGTCTTCTATGATACAATGATGAAAGATTCAGGACTCAAAGAGTGCAGCTCCAGCACAATACTGACATCTGAATCTTGTTAGAGACACCTCACCTCTTCTATCCCTGTGATGTTGTGCACTGCCATCTTCTTCAGTGAGCCCTGCAGTTTTTTGTCATCAGCTGTTGCTGTTTTGTGAACAACCTTCTTCTTCCTGCGGGCTGTTCCCTGAGGAAAGAACAGGTGTGGATGCCAAGAAAGGATCAGATGGCTGAATGTACCAACATGTGTGAAACATAGTTTAATACCTCTCCTTTAAATGTTTTCCTTTACTAATTTCTAGACAACTCTGGAGAAGCAGTTACAAACAAAAGACCTAGTTAACACAACAATTAACTATGGCATGCATCATAAATGAGCAGCCTTGTTTATACTACTGTGTTTTTAATGTCTTCATTTTGACTTCAGGAGACTTCACTGATTGTTATCACATTAATCAGTACAAATCCTGCATTGGTCCAGTTGTAATGCTCCTTAGTGTCAATAAATTAAAAGCACCAGCACAACTGCAATGAAACACAGTGAAGAAAGAAAGAAACTACTTGGATCTGACATTTGTGAAACAAAAAGGGGCTCCTGATGCAGCAGTAAGAATATACTGTTCACAAGGAACAGATCTGATTTCCCCCAAAGTCCAAGCTACACTGCTTTGGTATAGTATTTAAAGTTAAAAAAGTCATTATTATCATAGCCAGGTGCTGACTCACTAAGTCAATAGATTAAAGTAAAGTAAAGGAAATCAAAGGGGGGAAACGTCAATGGCCTCCTTGAAACAGTTAAAGCACATTTTGCTTCTACTCACATATGCTTAAACCAGGGATTTTACTGCCTTACAGACTCAAACAAAGATTTCGCACAACATAACTGGCCAGGATCAAAAATCATAACTCTTTGAGACAGATAATGTGTGGGGTCTTCTTGTTACTTATGGTAAATCTTTTTGAGAAGGGCAGTGTAATGGCAAAAGGCACAATGCTGTCTGTCATAGCAAAAACAAAAAAACTAACGCCACCTAGCGTGTGGCTGAAGACCTCACAATGAAGGTGAACAAAGTCACAGAGGTCACACATGAGGGGGTCAAAGCTTTGCCTCCATAAAGGGAATGCCAAGGTCAGCAG
>NW_018127894.1:452330-455364 GCF_001952655.1 Monopterus albus | reverse complement strand
CACCCTCCTTAAAATAAATAAAAATAGAGAGAACAATAGGACTAACCTGAAAACCCCTTCTTGAGATTTCAACACTTGGCATATGTCAAAATTACTGCATTATTGTCATGTCTGAATTTACCTAATAGGGGTGTTTAAGAAAAAAAATGTAAAAAAATTGCTGTTGTGTTTCATCAAATTTATCCACAATTATACAATCTATAATATAAAAAACATACAAACTAAAATAACTTAAATCAGCACAAAAAAGTAATTCTTTACCTTGGCGATACAGCTTGACCAAACAATCGTAACTCAATATCCACTTACTAGGTTCCTCTTACAGTTTCACATGGTCTTCAATAGTGAACTGAGTTACAAAATAAAATGCTATGAACACACAACAGCTACTGTTAAACTTGTATTAGAAATTCAGACAACACGTAGACTGTACCTTTCCACCTATCCGGACTTGTGCCTGAATTTTGGCGAGCTTCTCCTGGTTCATGATATTCTGTTTATTAATAAAAAGCTTTACACACGTGAGCAGATAATACAAGTTTCTACGATCCGTTTAAAGAGAGCACGTGTGATTATTTGCTGAAATGAAGTGGGTACAGCATCATTTAGGCTACAATAACCCTTATTTCCACACATTAACATTGAGCTACTAGTAGAGTGCTAACAGATGACAGCTATACTGAAGTTACAATGAAACACCGGCCAACACAAACTGAAAAGGGATCAAGCAGGCTATAGCAAGCCACATTTTAAAATGACATTTTCGTCTAACTGTAGCTTGTTAGGCTGCTAAGTAGCGAACTAGATGGGTAATCATGCTAATATTAGCATGGTGGTTAAATAAACTAGACAAACGAACCGATTTTTACTGACTAGACAGACAACTAACGTAAACTCAAAATTAAATGGTGAAACAAACCAGTTCGTACATTACCACAAAAACAGTTTTTTTTTACCTTTGATAAGGAATTACGGGACCGACTGTTTTCGAGCCAAAGCAGCTCAAACCGTATCACGTCGAGAGCAATATATCCGCTTCTAATTTTCACTATAAAACTACCATGAATTTGATTTAGAAGGAATGTATTGAAACAAATGTATCCCCAATAGACTAGTGGCTAGGCGCAGCTGCGACTTCGAGTCAAGAAGGGCATCCTGCGTAAAGCACGTGCCAAATGTCAACATGCGAATCGTCAGTGTGACGCATCGTTGTGGCAACCCGTAAGGGAAAAAGCCGGAAGTTTCATTATTGAAAGAAAGGTATACGTTGTAATATATTTAAATGGGCTTTAGTACGCTAAATACGTAAGTACATAATACCTAAATATATCTTTGTTCCTTCAGGTACATTTCCGGATCAGCAACAAATAAATCTGAATACGCTGTGGTGGAAAGTAACAAAGTAGGCTACATTTACTCAAGTATTGTACTTAAGTACAATTTTGAGTTATCTGTGGCCTGCTTTACATGAGAACATTCATTTTCTGCTACTTCACACTTCCATTTCACTAGATTTTAATGACAAACGTGGTACTTTTCACTCTACCACATTTATTTGATAACGTTAAGTTATTACCTTTCAGAATCAGGCTAATAATACAAAATACAAAAGTAAAATTCAGAATGTAAAGTAATTCAAATTGTGAGGATAAAAGGCTATTAAAATTATTTAAATGTTACTAGATGCACAAAAACATTGTCCCAATAATTATATTTGTAAGCTAATAATTTCAAATATAATTTGTTGGTAATACCTTTGTACTTTTACTTTTAACTCGGACTATTAATTGTAACAGAGTATTTTACACTCTCTTATTTCTACATTTACTTAAGTAAAGAATAATTAATTTGTCCGCTTCTCCTGGGGTTGTTTTTAAACGTTTGTTTTCATGCAGGTTTCTGGTCTTAGTCCAAAATTTCAACTTGACTATTTGAAGCTGCAGACAAGAACACGATTTTGGTTTTCTCAATTCAAAACGAAAATCCAATTACCGAAAAGTACACGGACCATCATTCCTTCCCTTTCAGCATTTCATATTTTTACAACACAGACTCTTATTGTGAAATGAGACGGTTGAACTTCCGGGTCGCCGGATAACGATCAGCAACTGCTCTTATCTGAGGGTGAAAAAAGACCGGCCATAATGCAAATGTCTCGGGTGAATATCGCTTTATTTTCATGTCTGCATATTTTGTTGTCTTTGACTTTTCTTCAAGATGTTGTCGAAGCAGCCAGCGGGAGAGGTGAGTTTATATTCGGAGTGATTTTGTTAAGCGAACAGAGTGTGAACAGGATGTGTGTGTGTAGCTTCAACGCTGGTCATTAAGGAGAGAGCTAGTTCTCTTTTTGTGTGTGTGTGTGTGTGAGAGAGAACATCCTGGATCACTAAAGTCTGTGTCCTGGACAGATGTTTACTGAGGGCGACCAGGTGTGAATTTCCACTATTTTATGGCTGATTTCTACTGCTAACACCACTCTGCAGACATCCTCCTCTGAGTTCAGTGTTAATGATTTTCTATTAAGATCCAATGGGGAAAAAACACTGACAAAAAGTAAAGTAGATCTACTCAAGTACTGTGCTTAAGTTGCCTACAAGTATTTCTTTTACTACTTCATACTTTGTTTCACTGCATTTCGGAGGCAAATGTTGTACTTTTTACTCCACTACATTTATTTGGTATCTTTACATGTCATACTCAGCTTAATAAAACAAAATACAGTACAATCATAAGCCTTTATTCATCCCTAATTGGAAATTCAGGGGTGCATCACACATCAGATAAGGAAATAAAAACCTAGAGGTGCAACTAACATAAATATCTAATCCTGTTGATTTTTTTTTTTGATTATTCAATACCAGTTTAATTGAATGTAAGAATATAGTGAAGAATATCTCACAATTTCTAATACCTTAAGGGGATAGTCCAAAAGCCAAAGGAATTTATTTACTGGTGATATAAAACATTGATCTGTTCCCCAGCTATGATATAAACCAATTAGTTAATTACATAGCTGAGTTGATATTTCCTTACA
>NW_018127894.1:445782-452300 GCF_001952655.1 Monopterus albus | reverse complement strand
CTTCATCTGTACATATTTACTATAGTTTCCCAACAGTTTCTTGTATTGGTGCTGTATTTAAAGAAGAACCGTCCTCTTGTAGAAACCATTTATACAGGGCTGGTGTGCTCATTAATTAATTCCCCACAGGCTTTGGCGACAACATCCATTGGAGGACACTGGATGATGGGAAGAAAGAAGCTGAGGCCAGGTGAGTTTACACGGAGAGCTGAAATACCACAAACACTTCCTGTTGTAACTGCTGAACAGCATTTTGTGTAACCACTGCCCTGAGGCCTCCTCTGTCTCTGTTTCCACTAACACTTCGACCAGACCGACAAGTTGATGTTAGAAGATTTACTTAAAAGTTTTTTCACAAATACCACATTGCTGAGGGCATGTTTTTACTTATTACAATTGCAGGCCTGACAAAATAAGGTCTCAGATACTAATTTCCAGTGTTCATGTATGACAAACATTTTCATATGTTTGCATTGGCAGCGGGCTGCCGATGATGATCATCATCCACAAGAGCTGGTGTGGAGCCTGCAAAGGTAAAACAACATTCTCTCGTACTTAACTATAAAAATCTCAGGTGAGGATTTTCAGTTGACAAGGCCTCCTACGGTTGGTTACTTCAGAACTAACAACACTGACAAACACAAATCAAGATGTCTGTCAAGTCTAAATAAACCATTATGCAACAACTGCACAGTGAAACACCTATGTCGGAATGAGAAAAAGCCATTATTGTAACAGATGGAGCCAGCAATGTTCTATTCTTTCTCATCAGGCTTTACTCTGTGCGACCTAGTAGGATTGCTGTTGTGACTTATGGGGGGGGGGCAGTCTAGATTAGTGTCATGATGGTGGAGACAATGAGTTTTCCTTTTTAAGCATTCTGTCTTTGTCCTGAAACTGAGGATATGACGTCTTGCAGAATCTTCGTTTCAGAGACAAGAGCTGTCCTGTGAGATCATTCATTAGTATTTGTCCAAGATTTGATGAGATGTAAGATAATTATTAATTGTGGTCTTCTTTTTACACCAGCACTGAAGCCCAAATTTGCTGAGTCTAAGGAAATCTCTGAACTTGCACACAACTTTGTCATGGTCAACCTGGAGGTAAAAAAAAAAAAAAAAACGCTGACAGTGGCTTTTTTTTTCAGAAAACTGTTCATTTCACTCAGTCAGTTACTTTTTTATGGCAGCTATTCTTGCCATTCTTAAATTTTAGCATGTGTAAATTTTATCCAAAACCTAAATTAACTAAATTATTTTATGCCACTTATCTGGGCCAAAGTCTTGTTAATTACTTAAATTACTAGGAATCATCGAAATACTGTCAAAATGTGAGCTAAATGTAAAACTAATTATGCTTAATAACTTTGTCACTACTGGTTTGTGTGGTATTAAAGACAAAGCAGGGACTCTGACTGTACTAGTAGCCAACATTAACATGTATCGTGTGGCTGAGGTTGGTTTCCAGGCCTGTAAATGATCAATTATCTCCGATTTGAACAGGATGAGGAGGAGCCAAAGGATGAAGCTTTCAGTCCCGACGGCGGCTACATACCTCGGATTCTTTTTGTTGGTACGGAGTAGGTTGAGTTGCTCTTTATGTAAACACTTAACAGAAATTCCTCTGTGGAGACTGATTGTACAGTTACTCCTGAAAAACACAAAGTGCCTGGTAGATTTTCAGCAGGCTGGGTTTTAGTGGCTCCACTGGCACGTTCCTGTCCCGGTGACCAAATAGTGAAAAGGCCAAGATGCTGAACTTTTAGAATTTCACTGAGCACAAAAAAAGCAAACTACTAATCAAGGATGGTAAAATTAGCTGCAGTGCATTGTGGACAACCAGAGATAAAATGATGAAACATCCTAAATCCTTACAGGTGCAAGAACAAATTTGGTTTTAAATACAACACCAGAGTAGTAAATAATTTTAATTTGAACTTTAACTTGACTGTTCTTGTTCCCTTCACAGATCCCAGTGGCAAAGTCCATCCTGAAATCACCAACAAGAATGGGAATCCAAACTACAAGTACTTCTACAGCAGTGCAGAACAAGGTAACAATGCAATTATATAAAATTGACAGACATTGAATTTTTATATTACCAACCATAGTGTCTAAAGTTTAAGGGTTCAAAAGCAAACATAGCATCAAATGGTCATCACATTTAAAATTTTGCCTGAAGTCTAGTGACAGCCATACATGCCCAGGTTCTAACAGGACCAGTACCATGTTTGACAGATGACATGGTGCTTTGGGTCACCGTTTCAGACCATAGAGCTTTATTCAGAACTCTGCTGGTTTCTTTGTGATTGTTTCTGAGGAGGCTTACCAGACGTTTGCATCGTGCTCATCTACAACACTTGTGCTCCTCAGTCTACCAGGTCCTTTGCCATTTTTTTAAGTTTCCCGTTCACGTGCTTTTTAGAATGAACCCATTTGTTGATTTGTCAAATCAACGATCTTTGATATCTCTGACAGATATTTGTTTTTCAGTCTAATTATTTTATTCACCTGCACAGTAACATTTTCACTCATACTGGCACATAACTCCACCTCAATCTAAATGGCAGCTGCCAGTGACATGCACAGTTCTTTCTATAGACCTAAACATACTCAAATGAAAGCTGAGAATCTGCAGTTTAATGTATTTTATTTCAAATTGAACATGGTGGAGCATAGTGCCTGAACAACACAAAATGTGTAACTGTCTGAACATGTCTTTACTACTACTACTACTACTACTACTACTTCTTGAGTCTGTACATTCCCTTAAAAGGTAGTTGATAATCACATTCCTTCCATCCCACCCAGTTGTGTCTGGTATGAAGGAGGCACAGGAGAAGCTGACGGGTGATGCCTTCAAGCGGGGTCACACTGGAGATGAGCTGTGAGGCGGCAGAGCCGGGCAGCAGGCTGTAAGGGCTACACTTCCTCTACCGGAGCTTCACAGCGCCCTCTGATACTCATTACTATTTATACTCTACGACATAGTCAGCGGGGGCCGTCTCACTGACCAAACCAAGCTGACCATCAAAAGGCAGCGGTGCTTGAGTATTTTTTCCAACATAACTATTGAGTTTCCTGTCACAGTCTTTGTTTTAAAACATCCATTATTTGTAATCTACTGTCTGCCATGTACTGTACCTATTGTCTGTAGAGGATATAAACAACTCAAGCAAGCCAAGTTAACTGCACATCTGCAATATGCCAAGTTGTTACCACCAAAGTAAAATGCCTTGTCATCAGATGACCATGAAATTTTAGTCTTAGCTTCAAGAAGCTTCACTAGTAGAAAAATATTAAATCTCTTCAGTTGAACCACTGGTGGTGTTTTCACCCAATAGCAGCGATACATTACTTCATAATTAGTCAAATACTTTAACACATACAGTAACGTGCTTCCAGAGATCCTCTACAGTACATAGTCTCCGACAGTATTCACCATGCACTAGTGGAGAGACTCGCTACTTCTGATTTCTATTATCCAGTCTTTAAAATATTAGTTTATTCAATTTTCCCGTAACTAGTCAGGCCATTCTCTACTGTACTTATTTACCTATATTAACATAATAGTTTCTGTTCTGAGGTTTGTTTTGCTGCTTGTAAAGTGACACTACTGTTTTTTTGTTTGTTTTTAAGCCAGCCTTGTTGAAGTCTTTCAGTGAGGGATGGAAACCTTGGTTAAGTCCTGATGTATTTTATACATGTACACAGCCCAGTGTGCAAATAAAGTTTGTTGTATTGAATACTTTGTGCTTATTGTTGTCCAGACACATTCACAACACAGCAGTAATATAACAGTATATCAGCGTTTATTGTCTGTCCTACAAAAGTGCTCCCTTATGGTTTGTCAAACTATATGCAGCTGCTGTGGACAGTTGACTTCAATGGACGACACTAATTAAGTCACTATTTCAATTCAGGTTGAGAGTGATTTAAATAGTGCCTTTCACATTGAGCCATATCTCACTGTAAATATGTCTTATAGCATTTGATTTTACATAAAATAAATTACAAGAACAAAATCATAAAATCTAAATATACCTCATTTCATGACGTTAACAGTGCTAACGTACAACAACACGAAACAAGGAATATATGTGTCGACTGATGATAAAACCCTCTTCTTTGCATCGACAGAGACGAGACTGAAGCTGAGATGTTTAAGGGCACAGAGAAAAGAAAACTGCAGCTAACAGACGTGCGAACGTGGTCACAGTTCTTACTTTTTATCACTGAGATCATTTAAAAGGTCTTAAAAGATGGGAGAAAGAAATATTACTACAATCACTATAATTACACTAATTACACAATTCCGCTGCTGTAAAGTCGGCAGTATTTTCACATATAAAAACATAAAAAGCCGTGTGATGCAGCTGGATATTCAAAATTACACAGCTATGAAGTGTGATTCAAATAGTAAAATATATGGCGTGCATGTACCATTTATAACCAGTGTTAACAGACCACGGTCAAATAGATTTGCTGTTCTAACTGAAAAACAGAGAACAGTATCATGAGCTTTCAAAATGCAGCTAGAGCTGCCTCTGAGGTGGGGTGCACAAGGTGTGCACAACATCTGGAATCAATCACCAACTCTTCAGCACACAGGAGATCCAACATTGCAAACTGTGTTCTACATTTCATGGCTCTCCTCACAGGATTACCCTAAAACGCTAATAGATTCCTTATGCAGACCCATGTGACTGAAGTCAACACTAAAAGAAGTAAGAACACTTCATTCACCCCCATTTGTGTGCAGGTTGTCCAACTGACTTCTGATGATATTAAGAGTTGAGTTGAGTAAGGAAGGAGTTTGTGTGTATGTTTTGGAGCAAACTTAAAATCTTCCTTGCTTGGCATCTCCGATGGCCCCCCAGACGTCAAAGACAAACTCATCTGGAAAAGCGAAATCTCCGAGGGTCTCGTCTAGCGCCGTGGCAAATTCATCCGGGTTCTTCTTGTCGCGGCCGACCTCAACCATCGTAGCAGCTGGAGAGGAAAGAACAGAGGCGCTGAAGATTCATGATACAACATGAATTGAAATGGTGCTTGTTGGTCCAGCCAGATATAGAAAAGTTTCATGGAATTTTCCATGGATCTTGATAGCTGCATACCTATACAGTAAAAAACCTGGGAACAGTTCTTGATCCCCTCCTACTCAAAAACTATTTACATATCACAGTCGAGATATTCCCCATTTTATCCCATTCAGGCACTGAAACCATTGCTCAGGCTTTTTAAACATCGCGCCTACGATAAGGATAGATTTAAGAGTCCCCCAAAACATTGGTCCTATAACACGTGTCCTTTGCACAGACTCTAAACTAGTAACAACAACAACTAACAGTAGTAATTAGTATGTAAGATATCAGCTAATGAATGAAGAAATCTCAATTACACAGTAAGAGTGAATAGTGTATATCAGTATTGCTTGCTGACCAAGTTCAGTGTCCCTGATGCCCATGTAGCTCTCCAGGAGGTCGTCCACCTTCTTCACAGCCTTCTCCTCAAATTCTGTTGGCTAGAAAACACAGATTACTCAGTTTCACTCCTTCAGTCTCTCACTGTTATTGTCTTTTTTCTGGCATCTAAGTGCTCAGTGCTGTAGTGTTCATCAAAATTCTGTTTTTATCCATATCTGAGTATATCTACATTAGCAGACTTAAAAGACAAACCCAGGGGAAATTATAGCCCCGATCAATCCACTGTTAACAAGGTAACTCACCTCGTCCTCTACGGTAGCCGGGCCCTTGGAGCGAAGTCTCAAAGTACTCCTCCCTGTGCCGATCTTGTTGTCACTAGCAGGTTTGGTACCTCTTGACCTGGGCTCAAGCATTTCTGTCAATTAGAAATGAAACAGTATTACAGAACGTGACACTTTTTGCTGATTGTTAAGTTGCTGAACTTTCTCATCAATGAGAAAACAGACATCACAGTCGCTCCTGTTTCACAACTGAGAGGCTCTGTTAGCATGTGAAGCTAATGTGTTTGCTTTGGTCACATTAGCAACGTAGTACGGTTTTGATTGCACAGATTTTTTTTTCAGCAATCTCATTACTGGGTTGATCAACTAATTGCTTCCATTATAAAACAATAAAAACTGTCCCATGTGCCCTCATGATGCTGGTGTCTTGGAATCAGTGTTTATATCAATTACATCTTGTTTCTCACTCACCAAAGGCCTTCATTGGTTCCACCAGTTTGAGGGTGAAGGATCTGTCTCTGGGAAGTTCTTTAAGCATGCGAGCGACCTCATAATGCCGTGTCCCGACAATATTATGTCCGTTAATGCATTCTATGTGGTCGCCCACGCAAATCACCTTGACCCCGTCCACAACGCTGCCCTCTTTGATACGCTGCCAGGAAAAAAAGAGGAGGCATTTCAGAAAATGAAAAAACACTTCAGTAGGTTTAAGGTTTAAATGCCACATGAAAAAAAAAAGGTTTGTTTGAAGAGTTTTCCAAGTAACACACGACAAAAATCCAGATCAAAACAAGAGAGAGCAAGAGCAGGAA
>NW_018127894.1:431929-445747 GCF_001952655.1 Monopterus albus | reverse complement strand
TGACTCAGCAGAACACAATCTTATTGGAATCAGCCATATTAGGCCATTTTAATAAAATTCTTCCATCTATAGCTACATATGTAACATAGTTCATTTCAGTCTGAGACATAAAAGCTCCAGAAAAGGAAACAATTTGTGGTGCAAATATGTCCACTCCACCAAATACTTCCTGTAGCGTACTTACATTTTGCTCCCTCTAAATGTGACAAAAAGCTGCATAAGGCTGGATGGTTCATTCTTCGAATCTATAGGCTGTTAAACTTGTTTAAATAAAGACTTTTCAGACATTGAAGGTTACATCTGAATGAATTCAGCTGAAGGCTGACTTGTCTTACAGATGCAGTAGCTCTCACTGGTTGTTTGGATGCAGTGCTGCCTCAGAGTCACATGATGGCACATGTGAGACATTTGTTCTGGTGGAGTGACATGACTGAGACCATATAAGCCCATTAGACCAGTCTGTATGGTTCTTATAACTCTTGGTTCCTAAAACTTCTTCACAAAATATAACTTTTGGACACTGGTAACATATTAGGCAATAATTTTTATTTTTAAAATGTTTTACAAAATAATTTAAACATAAAATAAAATTTTATTTAACATAAAAAATAATCAAAAATAATAGTTGTATCCCTGTATGGATACACTGACATGACCTTGGGAATAGTTTAAACCAAGAAACAAAGTTTACTCTTCATAGTGTTTCTAATAATTCTACCTAATTTCTGATAAGCAGGATTAACATGCTATGATTACAATAAGCACAAACAATAAACTCAACAGAAATCACTTTCAGGGTGAGCCGTTCCTTCTTGCCTCACCTTTATGAAAGCATAGCCTGCTCCGTTGTCAGTGATAGTGAGGCCCAGAGCATCTTCAGATTTATAAACTTCTACCTCCTTCTTGATCCCTTTAATGTGGGCAAAAATAAAATCCTCGAGGCCGATCTGGCCCCCCAGCAGCTTCTCCATGTCAATCTTGTGGGTGTTCAGGGTGCAGAAGAGGATCTGTACAAACGTATGCAGCAGACATATGCAGTACATTAACTACTATGTACAAAAAAAAAAGAACATTTTTGATGAGACTGGGCTAAATGAATGAATGGAATCATTTCTAAAAAGGCACAGAAAAATAAAGGACTAGTAGTCAAACTGTGAAGAATAGTCCACATCTTTTATACGCAGTCAAAAAAATGCAGTCCCGTTTTGAGTCACAGCTTGAAAACTGAGCTAGATGCAAAAATAAAAGCATAGATGAAAGAACGCTGTGTCAGTAAGCTAAATACAGGACTCATCAGGGATTTCTGCCTGATATGCAGTTATGCCCTCTCCCACCCCAAGGCGTCATCCATTTATGTCTGTGCGTTTCACCAGGCTGTGTTCTAAGTCCAGCGGCAGGCTCAGCATGTAATGAAGCCACTGGAGGAAATTACCCTTCCCCCAGTGCCAAAGTGTAAAAATCTGCCTTCACACCACGCCGTGCATACTGTATTCACTAATACCAAATGTGAATGTGATGTTATCTATCAATGCAGACACACCGGTGGTAGAGTTGGTGCTAATGTAGAGTAGGCTACGTCAGCCTAACCAAAACACAACGGAAACTCACAGGCTGGAAACGTGAATGAAGCCACTCACGTCAACTCATCACAACTTGGCCGTATTGTAATGTGAACATGCATCACTTTGCCATCACACACCGTCATACCGGCTGCTGCTCTGGTTCTGTTTTATAATGACATTGTGAGACAGCTTTTGCCTCAAGGAGAAATATCGTGACATTTTAATATTGCAAGATCTCGTCGCACGAGATCTTGTCACACCCCTAGCTTTGAGTAAGAGAGCCAGGAATTAGTGGCTGACTTCCAGGTTGCACAGCAGAAAGAGAATGATTCGTGCTGGTTCATCAGGAGGATGACCTTTGTCGCCAATCAGGCTCTGGCAGCAAGGCCTACATTGTTTTCACCCTTTTTTTTTGTGTACCAACAGGCGCTTTTCACACACACACTCTCTAGCTGACACAGCCTCGTGCGTTGCCTTGGGTTACCAGACAATAAAAGAATGGGATTATAGCAGAGGGGGGCCGCAAAGAGAGAACGTGAAAGGGAGTATGGATGATAGAAGAGGCAATGGAGGGGTGTAATGTAGCTGAATTGATGGCTCTCTTCCTTGCTTTTTTCATAACAGACCCCCAACCCTTGCCTCCTCCCACTCCAGGGTTTTACCCGAGAGCAAGCGGGTGGACCGGAGGCAGACGCCTACGCCCGGTTACCAAGGCTGCCGACCACATTAAGCTACTTCTCTGCACAGGCAGCTCTCAGCACTCCTCTCCTCCTGCTGGGCCGACAACGTGTTCACACCGCCGGGTGTAGCTAAATAGCAACTGCCTCTTTTCTGGCAAACTGAACAAGAACAGATACTACACCTCCCACTGCCTGCACTACACTGACCAAGATCTTGATACCCACATGGAAAAGGGCAAGTCAAAGGAGAGGGAGTGCAATCTGTTCAACATCACTCATAACAGAGCTTTTTACTGGCCAGTGCTTTCAAAAGACAAAGAAAAGCATGATGAGAGAATAAACTAAGAAAAGTTGGATTTAAAATATATTTATTTTCTAGTTTTGGAAACAGCAATAATTTTTTTATAACAAAAGTCTGGATCACACCACAACAAGGAAACAGTCAGAACAGGTGGAAACACTTCCTTGTTTTATATACAGTATCTGTAGATAGAATTTTTTTTACCTTTGGACAGTTGGCCAGACAACACAGACATCAGAGGACATCACCTATGACTGTGGATAACAGTCACCTATTTCTAAACTCTTGCCTATCCATAAAAAAAAAAATTTCACCTGGAATTCCACAAAACGACAGCATTGTACAATATTTTAATATTAGAGGTAATGAATTTTTTTCACTGTCCACCTACATATATTACTAGATCATTTCTCCCATGCGTGCTAGAAGAAAAGGAAAAGCCTTTAATAGGATCTCTCTGTGAACTATACCCTGCATTCAAAGAGTCATGACTAAAAGCTTGGGTAACCTGTTTCTTTAGCAACTGAGCCGTGGTTCATTCACAGCCACTTTAGCAGATCCTTTGAAAGACAGAAGAGGGTGAGAAACATTGAACTATATTACACAGCGGAATAATGTTTTTCCCCATTTCCTGTCTTCGTCTGCTGTTATTTCTGTGTTGGGTTTTTTTTTTTTTTTTTTTTTTTTAGGCGTTAACAGGGAATGCTGACGTAAGCCAAGTGTATTCTGGTGTGGCTGTTTTCAACAGAAAAGTGCATTCATCAGCTTTTAAGCCAGTGTAATCATCTACCTGAATGTGGACGACATTCTTCACAGTGACAGAGGGGTGTTAATAAAGGTCGCTCAGAAAAGCAGAGTTTATTGTAAAAAGCCTGTATTAATATGCAAACTTAATATAGTAAATGAAGAATAAAATACTGGAACGAAAGCAAACAAAACCAGGGTTACCATCAGTTTGGCTTTTTGAGATGAAGAGCATTAAAAGCAGCCAAAGGACTGATGAGATTCAGATGGAAATACTGCTTATATGGCTTCAGACCACCTGTCTACTAACTACTCCTTTTGTGTTTTCAATAGTCTGATTCTTTCATCTTGTTTAATAGGACGTCTGAATTACAAAAATGCCACTATCTACAGTCAGCCACAAAGCTTTATTTAAATGGCAGTACATTTAAAAGCACAAACTATATGTTGACTAAAATACTGTGCACATATTTTAGACTGAACATGATACCTGCTAAAAATTTTAGGTACATAATAAGTACAGGTTAAGCCAAGTACATAAGTATAGGTCTAGCTTATGTCAGAATGTAAAAAATATCTGCACTGCACGTTGACTCATGATCACAGTAAAGCAGTACCAAGAGAACTGGAAGAAAACTGTGTTTTATTCTGGTAGGCTGATTGTAACACTAATTTAACACCAGTTTAGCTGAACTACACCTGAATACCTGCACTTCCATGGTTTAAATCTCCTGAAGCATAGATTTTATTTAAAAAAAAAGGCTTATTTTACTAATGTAAGCCTGGTTTAACTGGTAGATTTGCTTTCTAAAACACATTCTGGAAACACTAAGAAGCTACATGTTAGTCAATGTGTTTAAACTTAGTTTTAATAAAGAAACCGTGGGTTTTATTTTTCCACAACAAAGCCAAAAAAGCAGCAGCTCTGAGCACTGGGGAAAATTAATTATTACTATTAAGGCAGGCAGAGGGCAGTTTAGAGTTAAGACTCCTCTGATACATCACCACACCCGTCCCAGACATGTGGTAACAGATTAGTTTTCTCTTTCTGTCCACATGGATCCTCAGAGATACCGATAGAAACCTGGACTCACTTTTGGAAACCTGTTGCTCTGGAGGCTGCAGTGCTGCTGCGAGGACACTTTCCCTTGCATCACTGCTGGTGAACAAACACTTGAATCACTACAAAACCAGATCCAGTCCAGTCACTGGTAAACACACAGACACACACACCTGAGGTCTGTTGCTGCTGCTGCTTCTTCTCACACTCCTCGTTAGCATCACTTTGTTGTCTTGGGCGTGTGGTTACACAGAGGCACACAGGAATAGTTCATGCTCATTTGTTTGTCACATGTGTAATGAAACACAATTAGCAGTAACCACATGTTCACTGGAATCATGATGCAGCAAAATTTCAGAACGTGTTATTAGGGGCCAACACAATATAACTGGGTTGATTTAACACACAAGAAAACGATGGTGTCAACTGTGGAAAAACATTAAGATTACAGCGAAGAATCATGATTTGGCAAAGCCATTATATTGAGAGCTGTTCCTAATGTTTTGTCCACCCCACTTACAAAGAGGAAGGGTGCAGAATCTTAGAAGCACATTTCACTAACTATAACCTCAGCAATAAGCTTTTTAAAAAAAACTGGCCATTATAAGCTTCACAAAGAAAGACCAGGTGGCAGAGCTGTTGCATTATGTTGTATATGTTTACCTAATACAGTGGCCAGGGAGTGCAGATTGTTATCACAAAGATACTATGAATACTGTGATACTGATTTCAGTTGTACTGCTCTGCATCAGAAATGATGTGTCCTGAACACAGTCCTCTGGCTGAAGTGTTTGTCACACTGAACTGGCTGTTCCAGACCTGAGCACACAATGGACTTGGGGCCCTGAAAGTCAGTCCCTCATGTTCTTGTCCTGATGAATTCGAGACCTTAACAGTCTGTACATTCATGAAAAAAAAAAAGACTCCAAGAATCAAGGCAAACATTTTCATCTAAACTACTGTATGTGATATAGACAACTAAGCACCCTGAACTGTAGTTCATCTTCATGCTTTCTTGGATTTTATAACAACTAGGAAGCGAAGGCAGACACCCAACTAATACAAACAGCAGACTCAAGCTCCATCAAATGAGACTGTTTCACCTTGTCCCCCAATTAAGAAATGTCTGGTTGCAAACATGGAAGCACGACAACCTGGAAAACAAAACCCAAGATGTGTGGTTCTGTCACACGACTGCAGCCGAGATATTCAAACTCTAAGCAAATGACTGTGTGCTTTCTGGTGAGTGCGCTCACTGCAACAAATGGACAAGACCGAAGTCACAGCGCCACACCTACACAGCTGTAGCGACAATAACTAGACTTTGACCTGAGCAGAAAGAGCACATGATACAACACATTCTTTATCTAAAAACTCTAACATTTCATGTATACTCTTGCTAAAATGCATAGAGTGGACTGACATTATATAATATATGCGAGTCTACAGTACACTCTTCAGTAAGATGATGCCAGACAGATTACTTTCCATCAGTTCTGCTTCCTAAATAAAGTGACTGACTATGAACTTTGCTGTAACTTAAAGATACTCTACCTAATTTCTTCGGCGGCCACAAGATCAACTGAGACTCAAACACAAACTGACACCATGAGCTGCTCCTAAACACAATCACGCCCTGTTTCCTAGCAACAATGTGAACTACGGATGCCTGGTTGCAACAAAATGCAGCCTCCAGTCTGAAGCTAGCATTAGCTGATTCTCAAGTAAATTTGTCAATCCAGTAGGAAGCTCTGGTTACTGCTAATATGACACAAAGCACTAATGTTACATGAAGCTCGAATTACTCCCAAATTAAAATCATATTAATTCAACATAAAGGTAAAATCATGACCATGTTATCAAAACCAACAGTATTAGCTAACACATCCAGAAGAACGCCACATCTGAATCAAATCAGTTCTTTAGCTGCTTTTAACTTGGGCTTTGGGGAAAAAGTGATGGCATTTTCTTATAGAACAGATGATTGAGTAATAATTGTTAGTTGCCACTGGGTAGTGTTTCATATTTTTGGCCCTATGTTTCAGAAGTAGTAAGCTATGGAACTAAGATATAAACTTTAATTCCTACAGGGTCTCATTTTAAATAAGGTCGGGTGCTATTTAGATATTTTAAAGATACAATCAAGGTAAAATTATTGATTCAGCTAAAACAGATGTTGTGGTTTATGTCAGAATTATTGTGAGCTCAATTTATTTTCACAGCCTGGAGGCAGTTCTTACTTGGAAATGATTGAAACATTTTCTCTCAGACTTTTTACACAGCTGTGCTTCTTGTTAACTGAACTCTAACAGTTTAAGAATTTGATTAAATCCAATAATGCTTTATTTTGTTTGCCTTGCCTCAATAACAATGGACCCAGCTGTGCAGAGCGAACGCCTACACTTGGCTAAAATGTCTCCTGTGAAAACACAACTCATTTAACACCCATCAAGCAACCACCGCACTTTCTTGTGCAGCACACTCGGGTAAACTGGAGGACAAAACAGTTGCACAGAAACCATGACTGTGGTTGTTTGTAGCTCTATGACGCTGAGGTTACACAAAACTTGGCTGGGACTGATATGAATTATGTAATGAACAATGGTGTTGTCTTCCTTGTGCTCGTTGCCTCTGATAGGTTACACGTTTCTTTCCAGACAGACTTCACACTGCACTAAAGCATGTCTGGTTTCACTGTGAGCATCTATTGTTGTGCTTTCATTAGGCAGTCGATCTTAAAGGTGCATTAACTACGATTTCACACATTGATAAATCAAGTGAAAATGGGACAGGACGTGGTGTCTCTCAGCTATACTTCCCCCTCCATGATACTCTGCTGCCTACAGCACTCCTGTTGTTATTCCAGCTTCTCCACCTTGTGTTGTCAAAGTACTGTCTATAAATAAACACCACCTGAAGTGAAAGTTATAAGAAGTATATATTGGAACAGTGAGTAGTCATTTCACACATCTGGCTATAGAGGAGCTCTTGGTGCTAAAAGTCTGAAATAGTGGTTGCCTGACCGCAGAGCTCGCCTTCTTTTGCAAGGAGAGAGTGGGACAAAGAAAGAGCAAAAAAAAAAAAAAACACAGGGTTAACGACAGTTTGGTTTTGGAGATGAGGTGCCTGTTTTGTCTGATCAACAATCCAAAATCTAAAGAAAATTCATCTCCAATGATGACAAATAGATAAAAGAAGCAAATCCTCCAACTGAAAAAGCTGAAACCTGGGAATAAGTGGCAGTTTTACTTAGAAAATGACTTCATCAAATAATTATTACCAAAATAGCTGCTGATAATGTTTCTGTCTAATCTGCAGTTTTACAAGTATCCGCAAAATTAAACCCTTGACTAGTTGTAGTTGTTGTTATAAGTGTTTTAGAGAGGTGCTGATTAAAATGTACAGGCATTAGAAGATATGAAGTTGAACTGTATACCACTAATAAAGTATTAGGAACAACTCTGAGTATAATAATGAAGAAAAGTATAAAAACATCACACAAACACAAAACCTAGGTATCATAAAGTACTGACACCAGCCCCCAGCTTTACTTTAAGACTTCCTACTTTATCCCTGAAAAGCTGAGATTTGTTGGGAAATAAGGCTTTCAATGACCACATTGGCATTTTTTTTGTGATGCCTGACACAGGTCACGTTCAGTCAACATAGACACCACAGTGATGGCGTTTATGGAGGGAGGAACTACTCTCCTGGGTGCTCCGGGACACCTCTGGCTGTGCCTGAGGCAAGTTATGTGCTTAGATTTGAGGCTGTGCCCACGGAGCCGGACGCGTGGGATTTCCTGTGGCTAAAACTGCAGAGCCCGGTTACTAACACTATTACATCAAACTCCCAACCTCTGTCTGTCTTTGTCTCTGTGTAACTATCTGTGGCACATTTCTGAACAGGCCAGCCTACTCAGAGACAAAGATACCTTCTGCATCTACTCTACACCAAAGAATTCCAATGTGATACTAACTGCTCAACAAAACAACCTGAGATATTGATATTTGCATCATTATTTTTTTCCCAGCAAGCACTGAGGCATTACTTATTCAGGCAGCAATTTATTTTGTCTCAATTCAACCAACATAAGCACGATTCTCTGCTGATCCCTGTACCGTAGTTTTTCTCGTCTCCCTAAATGCACTAAGGCAGTTTCTGTATTAAAACAATTCCAGACAGAGACAGAATGTTGATAGATGTGATGGAAGAGTACCTGCAGAAAAATGGCTGGTGTCCTATTCTCACTGAGGATACATTTCTGCCATCAAGAGAAGCAGTTCTCCACTTATCAAATGTACATAGCTGTGTGCGTCACCGTGTTCAAACGACACCGAGACAAATTCCTTTCCACTTACTGAAAGAAGCAACTGTATCTCTTTGTTTCAAGAGAGGAAGGAGGTTCACATCTCCAGCAGCACATCAGGCTGATAACAGGACATCACTGCAGCCTATCCAGTCATATTCAGGCTGACAAAAGCCAAACATGTCACTCACACTTTCTTTTGAAAAGAGGAGCTCAAGTCCGAGCTCAGACGAAGATGCTGAATCCACTTTTGTTTTCAAGACTTCCATGTAGTCATGCACCTGCTGCTCTTGCTTCTGACATGAATTTGTCAGATATCCAGTGACTGCATAATGACGATAAGAAGCAAGACATTTCTCAGTCATGTAGGGTTGAAGGTGTACAGGCTGGCAGAGACCTGGCAGGGTGTGCCTTTACGAACACTGACTAGCTCTGACATGAGACAATCAAAGATGACAAAACTATTTACACAAACTTTCACATCAAGTATCAATCCTTCAGTGGTGGATGAAGTATTCAGTTCTCTCTCTACTTAAGTAAAAGTAACAATATCACAGCATACAAACACTCCATTATGACAACAGGTCTTGCATTTTAAAATGTACTTTAAGTATTACCAGGAAAATGTATTAAAATGAGAGTACTTAATCGGCCGACCTAACCTGCCGCTCAACATTCACAGCTCCCAACCCCGATTCTCTTTCCTGCAGGTGGTGGGTCCACAGGGCGGTGGCCCCATGTCACTTCTTCAGGCTGTGCCCAACCAGACCCCATGAGCCAAGACCAGATAAAACCTAAAGCCGTTGAGTTAATCATAAAACACAGCGGAAACTAGAAAATAAAAGATTTCCGTCTCACAAATGATTGATATGCATCATTTCAGCTGCCTCGATTGTGACTGTGTGTCTGTTTCACATATAACTAAGAATGTTTTACAGTGTTTCACAGGCATGTATTTGCACAACTGCTTACTTATTTCCTAAAGGGCCCCTCATTTTAGTGCATTCTTCCAAAAAAAAAAAAAACATTTTATAGTGGGCTGAGCACCTAAACTGTTGCGAAAAGGTGGGTCCACTGTATGTCACATCATCCTACATCGTAATCTTGTGTGTGCCTATCAGTTAATATGACTGCATGCAGTTCAGACTCGTATCCTGTTAAAAGTAAATGTTACTAGTTTGACTTGCTAACATTATGGGTACTTGTTCAGACATGAAGCAGACACAATCAGGTCCGTTAGATTAATGTAAAGGAGTGTAGTTCTATATAGAGTGGTGGTCAACAAGGGCCCAAAACAAATCTCTGCCCTGGGGCTCCTGAAAAGGTTAATGCGCCAATGACCACTGGTAACATTACTAGGTAACATTAGCCTAAACAAGTCTAGTTAAACACTTCCCGTACTGTGAGTAAAAGTGAGCTTTAAGCCCTGTACGACACTAAATCACATGACCTTTTATCCCCTTCAACTACAGGTGAGCTCTTACCTCAGGTGCGCTTATATTAAACGCGTGTGCTATTTTCGCGTACAGCTCCTTGACGTTAGTGAACCCCTCGATCCTGCCGGTGGGGCTTCCGTGTGCCAGCTGCGTGTGAAACACCAGCCTGGGCCGCAGGTTGGCAGGTGGAGGCGGGAGCCCCGCTCCGTTCACGGCGGATTTATTCTGGCTGCCAGCACCTGCGTGTCCGCCGCTGACCTCCTCGTTTTCCACCAAATTCTCCTTGGTCGACTTGTTTTTCTTCCTCCATGGTCCCAAAGGCATTTTTGATGTCTCCGTTTGTTTTTCGACGTGTAAAAACAACAGGTCCGATCCGCTGCTGTAACACTGAAGTACCTGTTGGGTTCCGATCCCAACAGTCGTGGTTGTCCTTATTTACTTCCTTCTTTCCTTCTACCTTTTCACGGTTTCTTCCTTACCTTCCGCCAACTCTTTTCCCTTCCTCACCTGCCCACAGCCCAGACTTTGTTCTTCGATGGTGACTCGGCCCTCACTTGAAAAAAATGAGCGTTAATATTCAACAGATAACGTCAGGTGCTTGGTAAACTCTGACACAACCTCCTGGCTGCTCCCCTGCTAACAATAGCTACTCTGTTTGTTTCTCAGCGTGCCGCGGGACGCAGGCGCAGTGGGACGCGCCCGGGCTCCACAAGGGAGAGCAGCCCCCGGGCTCCGGCGCAAAGGGTCCAGACGTGGACGCACAGGGGCCTGCACCTTAAAACAATTATTCAGACATTTTATTAAGAACATGCTGAACGTTATTATAAGTTAAAGTAAAGTTGAAGTTACATCAGTGGTGGAAGAAGTACTCTTAGAATGGTTAAAATACTTGTATGCACCGTTTTCGCATGAAAATTAAGAATTGCCAAGTTGCATCAGTTTAAATAGAGTACATCCGATATAGTGATTGCCGCCAGGCTTGTAAAGTAACACTGAGCAGGAGCTGGCCTGTTTACTCTCCACCCTTCCTGGATAATAGTGACTCATCATTTGCACAAATCTTTGATACATGTTGATGTACATGTAAGAGCAAATAACCTGAATGACATGTAGAAAGACAGCTAGATAGACAGACATCAACCCATAGGGGTGTTAATAAATAATATAAAAATATTATACTTGTCTGGAATAGTAAATTAAAATGGATGTTGCATGCATTACCCATCATCATATGGTTTTACTGAAGCCCAAACACTAAGAAATACCATTTTAATGCCACACTTTCTGCTGTCAATGTGAAAACTAATAAGTAGAGATGTCAGCTGTGAAGTGTTCCTCTCTGATTTGGACCCTCCTCTCTGTGGGCCCATGGCCTTGATGAGTGATGTGGCGTCCCCTGGTGGGAAAATGTAATGGCCTCTATGTTGGCAGGTGATGCAGCAGCAGCTGCTACCAGACAGCTATATTTATACATTCATAGTTCTGCCATTAGTAAACTTTAAGCCTTGAATTCAGTCATTATATTTTTAATATTGATCTTTGCACAAAAATATTTACCATAGAAGTTTTACAACAACAAAATATTCACATTTGAATACTGTCTTTCTGAAGAGCCATTTAATTTCCTGGTGCTGCACAGAACCCATTTTGAGTAATATTGCTATGTAGGGTTACTATAAATAGGCCTCAGCAGTATTAGTCTGATTAGTGTTAATACAGTGTTTATTTCATGGGGGTGGGTTCACTGACTGTCTCTCCATGACTGAAACAGCTCAAGATCAGTCTGTGTGGAAATATTTATTTTAAAATTCAAGTCTAAGATCTTCACAAATGTCTGATATGCACACATGCTAAACCAGCTGAATTCATTCTGTCCATTTTCTCTTGAATAACCTGTACACAACTTTTAAGACTCTCTCCAAATGCAAGCTTGTATGTCTTCATGACAAAATAAACATGAATAACAGTTAAATAATTTCAGTAATGAAGTGTGTCAAATATAAACAAGAGCATGAAAGTGTAATGTTTGGCACTGAAGTTATCCCTGGATCACTGGGACTTTTTTGGCAACTGCAGACTCATTCACAGCCAAATATTTTCAACAAGCAAAAAAATAAAGTAAGTGTGGCAAAGATCCACATATATAAAATGTGTACTTTCTATCAACAACCCAAACAGTCTGTCGCTTGTTCTTGTATCAACTTGGCAGCATGCATGGTATTTATAAAAATGCCAAATAGCTCAAAAATAGATATTGCACATTTGTCAGGGGATCCACCTGTGAGCTGTCAGAACTATCCTTGCATGTGTGTGTTTGGTACCCAGGGTGAGCGCTGTCATGCCGTTATCTCCCCTCTTTTAGTCTGCGTCCTTCATGCTAAGCAGGTAAATGTCGTTTCAGAACATCCTTGGCGTTGCCAGGCAACGTCTCAGGAAAGTTCACGTCAAACTCCACCACCAGATCTCCTCTCTGCTCTGGGTTTTTGGGTAACGGGAGACCCTGCCCGGCAACAGTCTTTCTCATGCCAGGTTTAATGACATCTGTGATCTTCATGTTGCACGTCTTCCCATCTATCGTTGACACGGTAACCGAGCAGCCGCACAACGACTGCAAAGACAGGAATATGGATGTACAGTAAGAGTGAGGAACAGCAACCCACACATGATTTACTGCAGATCTACTGAGACTTATGCAAAAATATGTACAGATGAGTGACAAATGAAAGGAAAAACCAACCAAGTGTCTCATTAAGGTGCTGGGCCACCACGTGCCACCAGAACAGCTTCAGTGCATCTTGGCATTGACTCTACAAGTCTCTGAACTCTACTGGAGGGATGAACACCATTCTACTCACCAGAACAGGTGGTCGTATGGGATATGGAGGGAAAGACAACCCCTGTCCCTGTTCAAGGACAAGCTTTGAATGTGAACAAGCTCCTTGTTTTCTTAATCCTCCTTTCCTGTCTATCTGATGATG
This sequence comes from Monopterus albus, assembly GCF_001952655.1. Classification (NCBI taxonomy): domain Eukaryota; kingdom Metazoa; phylum Chordata; class Actinopteri; order Synbranchiformes; family Synbranchidae; genus Monopterus; species Monopterus albus. The sequence continues at coordinate 432,677 of NW_018127894.1, read as the reverse complement.
ATCCTGAGATACTGGGGCAAACCCTGGAGAAAGCTAGTAAGTGGTCTTGCAAAAGTCATGAATGACCTTTTATATTGATAAAATGTTCACTTAGCTGTATGTCTTAGCACAAAAGACTTTTCCTATTTGGCTGGCACTTTCTAATTCCTGTCACACAAGAAAGTGAGCCTTGTGATTGAAAACATTTATCTTAAACTGCCGTTTAATCTTATGATTTCTCAGTGTGATTCATGTCATGGAGAGCTGATCTGCGTTTATTTGCATCAAGCAGTCAGATATTCAGAGACGAAGTAGTGACATCCATCTCTGAGCACTGAGGTGAGTAGGAGGAACCATATAAGTGCATCTTGCACTGAGTGAGTGTGGGTGGCCGCCTCCTCTGTGCCCTCCCTGTGATACCACTCCTATTTCTCAGTGTTGATGAGCCAGATTACCTAAATGCGCATCCAAAGTGTGTGTGTAGTTCAGTACTATGCTCATTCAGTGCCTGTACTTTTGAAGCACACTGATTACAGTGCATTGATTGTGACCCGGTTTTTCAGTGCTTTAAAGCAGCACTCTCATCTAAATGTGACCATGTTCCGAATCTCCCTGTGTGTGTGACTAATTCATCTATCAGACTCTATTAAGGCTGCTACACTCATTCAAAGTGGGCCCCGAAATACAAAATGTCTCACCTGTCGTAAGCTCACGCGAACAGGATACACAATGTTGGAGCCTTCCCGCCTAAAGTGAGGGTGTGGTTTGT
>NW_018127894.1:406268-431905 GCF_001952655.1 Monopterus albus | reverse complement strand
GGTGGGGGACTCATCTCCCTCTCGTGGGAATGTGATCTTGGTTCCCTCTTTCCATCCACGCTTGATCTCAATAGTGAGAATCTTATCCTCAGCGCGCATGGTCCTGCCATCTGGATTTAACCGTTTACGAGAGATTTTCATTCTCTTGGTGCAGCCATGGTAGACCTCCTCCAAAGAGACCCTCAGTTCATGGACGATGGCCGGGTCCTGCTTCCGGCGCTGTTGCCCTCCAAGGCCGACGTGGCCATCCCGAGGGAATCCATTCATGTTGAAGCTGGTGAAGGAGCCGAATGGGTCATTTCCATCCATCTCTACGTCCTCATCATCTCGTCCATTGGCTTTACGTCCGAAGAACATTTCAAAGGGGTTTGAACCCCCAAAGAAAGTGGCGAAGGTTGCGTGAGGGTCTCCATGGAAAGTGTAGGTGAAAGTGCTGCCTTGTCCGTCACCGCTGGGTCCATTTCCTCCCTTGAGACCTGATGGGCAACAGAAATAATTTATCAGTTATGTTAACATTGACATTCAGCAGTGGGAGAGCTTTTTATGCTACAGGTGATTTCTTATTTGACAACAAGTATTAAGCCCAATATTAGCCGTATTAAGCAGATTGTTAACCATAAAGTGACAAGTCTACATTAAATACAATTTATTACAGCTGCAATAATTAGTCGAGTCATTGATGAATCAATCAAAAGAACTGTTTTGAACATCAATTATCATCACTTTTCCAACAAAATGTCAAAGCTTTACATCATGTTGATATAATTGTGACCTGAATACCTTTGTGTTTCCAAGTGCTGGCTGGACAACACAGGACATTTGGGCTCTAAAATCTTGTGATGGGCATTTTTCATAATTTTGTGATGTATTATAGACCAAATAATTAACCAAGTTGAGAAAATATACAGGTAATAAGCAGCTGTGATTGTGAAAATAATCATTAGCTGCATCCTCAGGCAATAGTTTATTTGTCTATGTTGTATTGTAAAATGTATTGTTGTCATTTAAATTCATTCAGTTACAACAGAATGATGGATCGGTTTTAATAGGTCTACCATAGAAATCCCTGGCTCATGTTACCCACCATAAAAATGGTCCCACTGAGTTCAGCGTAGTATGTTATAAAGACAGCGTTGGCAGATTACTCAGTACTGACTGATACCTCGAGTTGAGTCATAGGAATTGATATTAGGATGCTTTTGAAAGGACTGTCAGGAACTTTAGTCTTTGATGGACTCAGAGACTTGCACATTTTGGGTTTCCAGTTTTTAAGGATATTAAAGTGGACCATGTTAAAGAGCTTTTATTTTTACCACCAAAAAAGCTCACATTTAGATGTTCCATCTGTTGCATGGCATCTGCAAGTTTTTAAAATAGGCCACTGGAGGCACTAACCCAGGTTCATCTGACCACCCTGGGCTTCTTCTTCCATACCTTTTCATTTTTTACTCTTACAAGACACATTTTTCCACTTGCACTGACCTTTGCTCCTCATGTACAGTACGTTTATATGCAAAGGTAAAACCTGAGAAATGTGCAAAAATCATAATATGCCACCTTGTGGATGGATGTAGTGATGGTCTGTGGTCTTTTCTTGGCTTTCTCACATCAAACATGCTTCCCACCCATAACCATCTGCACTGAAAATTAAACCTTTATATTACATTGTAGGAAACACATTTTGCACAGAAATGTTTGACATAATTAAAATACGTTTTCTCTACTAAAACACCCACATTAAAAAAATCTACACAACAGAAGCTTATAACTGCATAAAGGCTATCAGAGATTATGGTAATTCCTATAGCTCATAAATTACACAAAACTGTCGACTCGTCATCGAATGAACAGATGTTTTCTGGGCCTGCTGGTGTGCTGGTACAGTGGGACTTGAATTAAATCCAGCTGTTTTACATTCCAGCTGTACAGCGTGTTTATAACGGATTAGTGAAGAAGAAATAAGAACCGACAAAAGGTGAAAACGCAATCCATTGCGATAGAGAAACATGCCCATTAACCTACCTTCTTCTCCATATTGATCATAAATGTCCCTTTTCTTCGGATCACTGAGGACTTCATATGCCTCGGCGATTTCCTTAAATTTCTCCTCGGCGGCTGCAGACTTGTTTTTGTCCGGATGCCATTTCAGCGCTTGTTTTCTGTAAGCTTTCTTGATGTCCTCATCTGTAGCTCCTTTAGAAATACCCAACGTTTTATAGTAATCTTTCCCCATTTTCACGTATCCCCGGTAATAAAATAAAATAAATTAAAATTAAAAAAAACTCAATAGCTCTTGGAGAAGAGCTGCTGGTCGGAAACTGGGCGACGGATGCAGTGAGACGGCCTCAGTCTTGACTAATAAACAATAAATATCCACAGACAGATACACGGTGCAGGATGCAGACCATTTAGAGGCGCCGAGTCAACGGCGCGGATCCTCTGTGTTTTTTTTTTTTAAATTTTTTTTTTATATGTGACTGATGATATACGTGACTGATGATGACCCTCTTTAAATAGCCACAGCTCCCTCCCCTGCAGCCTCAGCGCAAAGTCAAGTTAAGGGCAATAAATAATTCTGGTTCCGGCTTAGGTAACCTTCTTTCAAATGTGAGTTGAAATAAAATTACTTCAAGGTAGAGTATGAGGGTAAATGAATTAGAATGGGCTGAAAATTACGACCTAGTGTTTAAATTAGGATAAAATGTTTTAATAGTCGCTGGGGCACAGGCCCTGAGACACAAGGGTTTAAGGCCCCCCTGGTCCAGCCCCTCTGAAGCAACTGTCAGCATTTCTTACTGGAAAGTAGATCACAAAGAGTCAAGTCAAGTCATTATGTCATTATGCATAGCACAACGAAAGAGAACCAATTGTGCAACTGCATAAAATAATGACTTCAAATAATAAAAATGAAGTTGAACCAAATCTCACTCAACAATCTGCACAATCTTTTGTCATGGTTTGGGTCTTTCTTGTAGTTTTTATGAATGCTTTTATGAATTTGACACACAGCCTGAAGCAAACACCTGGTTTTATTTTGAAAGGTCGTTTCCGGTTTTGTTCCGTCTTCAGGTCTAACTTGACACTGTGCTCTGGAATCCAGAGGCTTTTCTAGAAAGCAAATGTTGAGACACGTCATTCGCTATACTGGGGTCCGGCATCACGCAGGTGAGAGGTGAAAAAAAGTCCTGCTCATTGTGTTTTATAACTTTTAGTTCACATAAACATAACACCATCGCATGGCAGAGTCACAGCTGGTCCACAATTTATGTAATAACTCATTTTTCTAGTCACAGACACAAAGGTGGATTGCCAAACTAGCAAATGACAACTGTGAAGGGACCTCAAACTATGTTTACATAATACTGATCGTTAGGATAAGCGATATAGATAACGGATGGTTCTTAGCAGTGAGGATACTGAGGCAGTGTCTTAAATCACGTTAGGCTATGTCATTTTTAGTCTCAGAAAGAACATCTCCATCAAATGTAGGATATCTGATCATTTCAAACTAGTTACCTAGCAGCTGGAAGCCATTTACAGGCGATTGCTTTCCTTGCTGCAGAAAATATTTTCAAAAGGTGTCATTACTTCTGTCCTTTCTATTTAATTTCTTCGTCTTTCATTGGAAATTATGTAATTTATAGTTGCAATGTTCAATATTGGATTGTGATTAAATGAATCATGTTTATTGAAGTCAGAAAGGTTTACCGGTATTTTACAGAGAAATTATCAACTCGGTGATAACGTTTTGCTACAACTGAGGACCCAAGTATCAGAATCAGATACTGTATCAGAAACGTGTGGTCGTTATCGCGAGACTCCGTTGCGAGCTTTCTCTTCCACGTCCCGTGGATGAAATCCGCCATCTTGTCGACCAGAGGAAGAGAAGAGTAGCAGATATGGCTGACTACAGCAGCGTGGCTCCCCCGTCTTCTAACGCTGGCGGCGGAATGAACGATGCTTTTAAAGACGCTCTCCAGCGAGCACGACAGGTAAAAAGAGTCAAAGATAACCAATTCTCAAAATATTTTCAAAGTCGCGAGCAAGCAGCGACGTTTTATGTTTTCTGCCGTCACATACGGCATCGCAGCAGGATGTGCTAAGCTAACGAACAATGGCCGAGGTTACCGTTATGCCACACTACAGAAGTGAAAAGAAAAGCGATCCTGGTTGATTAAACAAATAAAATTGGTCGCATATAACCAATTATTGGAAACGTAAACATTGTGTGGATTACTAATAACCGATCGGCTAAAGTGGAAGTTTGAGCTTTCCTTTGTTGGTCCTGACTTCCGGGCACAAGTGTAGGCCGCAGACAGCGTGTCAGCCCGCCACACATAAAAAGCAAACACATAATCTAACATTCATTTGTCCTTTTTTTGTTTTTTTTTTCCGCTTCAGATCGCAGCAAAGATTGGCGGTGATGGCGTTGCGGCACCTCCATCAAATGAATTCGGCTATGGAGGCCAGAAAAGGCCCCTGGAGGACGCTGGTGGGTATTTTCCCATGCCTAACCTCAATATCGGTCAGTGGCTCAAATCGATTCAATGCAAGTCTTGATGGTTAATACTTACCTGTGTGTATATTTAATCAGCTACTAAACTGTATTTGCCTGTACTTTATATTGTATGTTAATGTATATGAATGTGTATTTGTTTTTTTACCAGTAAGTCTAACATCCTGCACAGTACTAACGCTATTAACCACGTGCGCAGTTAATTTTCGCTGTATTTGTTTTCCATTTTAGCCTCTGGAGAGTGTTGGTTATGGCATGTGGTTATATTTGTCTGATGTTTTAACGGTCTGTCAAATCAGTACCTGGTGATGAACATGTGTAAATATTTGGTGCATTGAACATATGCAATCTGATCAATTAATTTAAAGATTTAAGGTGAACTATTACTGCAGGCTTTACTTTGTTTGCTACAGCAATCAACTGTAAAGTGCGTAGCTGATAATGGAATCCTAGATAAACAAATATTATTGTTATAGATTGTTTTCCGTTTATTAGGTGTAACTAGGATACAGTAATATGGTCTAATACAACAGCAGGGCAATATGAACAGAAAAATGACCTCTCAAACAAGGTCAGGGTAGAGTGGTTGTTTTCCAGTCAGAAGGTTGATGGCTTGATTCCTGGTGTCTCCAGTTCACATGTTGAAGTGTCCTTGGGCAAGACACTGAATCCCTAATTGCCCCAGGTGGCCAGGCAGCTGCCATCAGTAGGGAATTTCCCTATAGGCATTAATAGGCTATAATAAATAAATAAATACATGTTATGTTAAGAGTGCATTAGTCCAGATAAGTGTACTTAATGATCTGACAGTATATTCCAACTCTGTGTCTGTGGTGGGTATGCAGGGTTTTATGATTGAGTATTTTTAAAACACTTTTTAAATGTTGGGCAGTGCTGATGAGCCATTTCTAGATATGAGGACCAGGATTTTCAGATCCTGTTAGTGATGTGATAGTTGGTATAATGACGGATGCTTATGTTATGCTGTCACAGACCAACCAGAGACGAAGAAAGTGGCTACAAATGATGGTAAGTAGCCTAATTACCTAGTACTTAACAGGTAGATGTGTGGTTGTAATTCTTGATGATCCCCGCCTAAAAATCAGCATTAGTTGGATGTTTGGTGCACTTTCATGCAATGTGTATTTTTCATTTTCCCAGCCTTTTCAGCGATGGGAGGAATGGGTGGTCCCCCCAGGTAGGTACACAAGTTGGAATGAAATGCTTCCACACTGGGCCGCATTGTATTATAAATGTCACACTGACTTATTCTCTTTGTTCAGGTCAACATCAGAGGAATTCAAGGTTCCAGATGGAATGGTCGGATTCAGTAAGTTTTATTTAAACAATAAACAAATCAGTTTGGTGCTGCTATCATTGGATATTTGGATGTAACACTTTCCCTCTGTCTTTTCTAGTTATTGGAAGAGGAGGCGAGCAGATATCACGTCTGCAGCAGGATTTTTTACAGATTGCCCCCGGTAGGTTTCAGTCGACTGATTTCACAATGATGTCAGATAGTAAACAACACGTTGCCTTCTTGGGTTGTCAGGGGTCTTGGTGACAAAATCAGAGCAGTAAGACTGAGAGAGTGCCCAGAAATATTGTCCAGGGCGATGATAAACACTTTATCCGGTGGCTGAAGTGCAGGGATCTTACTGCTTCAGGTTCAGGAGAAAATAAGTGTTTTATTACAATGTTAATGTTAGGGATGTTGTAGTGTTAGTGTAGCTACTGCTAACCTAAATTGATATTTGTTTATAGAGTTCTGGGCAGTTCATGATTGTATATTGACAATGGTTATTTTGAAATATTAGTTAAGAGATTTCCTTAATGAATAGTTTAACTAATACGCTAAATTAGAGGCAGTTTAAGTTTTAATGGCTGTTTTACACATATGGCTTAATGGTTATACCAATGTTACAGTTGTCAATTGAATCTCACCTCAGCTATCTACCATACAAAAACAGCATCCTAACAATTATGCTTGTAGATGATGTAGCTTTAATTAATAGTGAAATTCCTTAAATACAAACTGTACATCGTATTTTCGGCCTTACCGCTGTCATTTTGCCAAACAGCCCCCAAAAAAATCCCAGAATGCATTCTCCCTTGCATTACTGTGAAATAGGGCAATTTGTTGCTGATGCTGGGATGTCAGAAGTAATCATTTGTTGGTTTGGTTATTGCTGTGGGGCTTGTATTAACAGCTTCTTCTATGTTATAGACAGCGGAGGAATGCCAGACAGGTCTGTGACACTAACAGGACCACCAGAATCAATCCAGTATGTAACCAACTGTGTTCCAGTTTAAAGACCACTACATTATGTTTTCAAATGTTGATCAAAATTTGAGTTTATTCCTTGTCAGAGATTTCAGAGGGTGTGGGATGGTATTTTTTTCTCCCATTAGGGCTGCAAAGAGGTTACTAACAGAGATAGTGGAGAAGGGGCGTCCTGCTCCAGCGTTCCACCACAATGATGGACCTGGAATGACTGTTCAGGAGATCATGGTCCCTGCTTCCAAAGCTGGTCTTGTCATTGGGAAGGGAGGAGAAACCATCAAAAGCCTCCAGGTGAGTGCCCAGTCAAGTTTAGAGACTAAAGTCAACAGAGTAGAGTGACGTAGGGACCAGTGGGACTATATATCCAGCAAGGGGAAGCATTTGGCACAAACATTTGCTACATGTCTGTTTTCGCTTGACCTGCAGGAAAGAGCCGGAGTGAAGATGGTCATGATCCAAGACGGACCCCAAAACACAGGTGCAGACAAGCCACTTCGCATTTCGGGAGAACCTTTTAAAGTTCAGGTGGGTTGTCATTTAGCTGGCATAAAAATCAAAAGTTCATGCCTCATTCTTTTTCTCCATGGTAGTTGGCATTCTGCAATAATGATACGCTTTTGTTTTTCAGCAAGCCAAAGAGATGGTGATGGAGCTGATCAGAGATCAAGGCTTCAGGGAGCAGAGGGGCGAGTATGGTACACGAATCGGAGGAGGCGATAGCTTAGATGTGAGCATTTGTAATAAGTTGTTTCATTTATAAACTTGGAGACAAAGTTTCAAGCACTGTCTTAAATTGGATTTTGTTTTCCGTTAACCATCAGGTCCCCGTCCCCCGGTTTGCAGTAGGTATTGTTATTGGCAGAAATGGTGAGATGATCAAGAAAATACAGAATGACACAGGCGTGAGGATCCAGTTTAAACCGGGTGAGTGATTAAACCCTTTTAGTGATGTAAAGATCTTAGGAACAACCATGGTTTATATGCAATTCAAATGTGTGCGGTCCGTGATGAAAACTCATGCACCACGCTGAAGCGCTGATGTATCACCCTAACCCTAACCTTATCTGAGACCTGAACACACAAAATAACTGGAGTCATAGGAGGAGGCTGTAATTTTATATAGTCCTGTCTGTTTAAAGTTTAATTTCAGCTACAGAAAGTGAGAAACTCTGTCTCAGTAGTCTCTAATAATTACTTTCCCCACTAGATGATGGCAGCACACCAGACAGGATAGCACAGATTATGGGTCCCCCAGACCAGGCTCAGCACGCAGCAGAAATCATATCTGACCTGCTGAGGAGCGTCCAGGCCGGAGGACCTCCAGGACATGGCGGTGGCAGAGGACGTGGTCGTGGGCAGGGCAACTGGAACATGGGCCCTCCCGGTGGCCTGCAGGAGTTTAGTTTCACCGTCCCAACCATGAAGACTGGACTCATCATCGGAAAAGGCAAGTAGCTCCTCAACAGCAGGGCCTCACTTTGAATTTGTAGTACAACTATGACAATGAAGGATTTGGCTGTTGTAATTCATGAATGTTTGTGGACTTCTCCAGGTGGTGAGACAATCAAGGGCATCAGCCAGCAGTCTGGAGCCCGGATTGAGCTGCAGAGGAATCCTCCACCCAATGCTGATCCCAACATCAAAATGTTCACAGTCAGAGGCTCTCCTCAGCAGATAGACTATGCCAGGCAGCTGGTGGAGGAGAAAATTGGGGTGAGACTGAGTGACTGATTTTAAGCATATGTGGAGATGTTTCTTTGGTAAACATTTACTGATTTGGATGTGTTTACAGGGACCAGTCACTCCAATGGGCGGCCCACATGGCCCCCCTGGTCCACATGGAGGTCCGGGGCCACATGGTCCTCCTGGACCACCTGGACCCCCTGGTGCTCCCATGGGTCCTTACAACCCTGGACCGTACAACCAGGGACCTCCAGGACCACAGTAAGTGCAGGGATCTCTGTGTTTTAAGCTTAGCTTTGATCACAATTATAGGAGTATCAAGACACAGGTGAAAGATATGGAAAATGAATGCTTGTTCTCTTTCATCAGTGGTCCTCCAGCGCCTTACCAGCCTCAGGGATGGGGCAATGGCTACCCACATTGGCAGCAGGGACAACCTGATCCAAGTGAGTTCCTGCTAATAGTTGAAACACTGGTGCATTTGGTATTTAAAGGAAAGTAAAAGCTGCCATCACTGGGAATGCCCATGGAATGCATATTCAGAGCCATAGGACTGAATATTTGTTACAGCATGTTTACAGCTTTATTCTGGGCCTCTGTGCTAACCATACTTGTGTGTTGTATCCAGACAAAGCAGCAGCTGATGCCAACGCAGCAGCTTGGGCAGCTTACTATGCTCAGTATAGCCAGCAGCCTCAGGCTCCCATGACCCCAACAAGTGGAGCTCCCGGCACGACTCAAACCAACGGCCAAGGTAACTGAAGCGTTTCTCAGTTAGCAGAGTGCCATTGCTTCTAGAATAATCAGAAACTGTTTTTAGACAGGCATAGAACAGCATAGCCCACTAGCTTTACTTCAGTAGTGTTCTGTGCTCATGTCTTCGTGGTGTCACCAACAGGAAACAGGTGGGTTTGGTTTCACCTTAAAATGTCTTTGCTTTTGCAGAGCACCTCTTTCTTTTTTTAATCATTTAATTTTTTATATTACCCCAGGGACAGGGTAGTTTTCCTCCACCACCCCTAGGCTGATACCCTGACCCAGGCAGGTGGAGGACAAACTGCTGCGAATGATTCACTAATTACAAGTACCATGTTTTTTTAACAGGTGACCCACAGGCTGCAGGTCAGAGTGGACAGGCAGATTACACCAAGGCCTGGGAGGAATATTACAAGAAAATGGGTATAAACGTAGTTTCAGTGTCTACTTATTAACACAAGACAGCATAAACAGCCACTGGGCATTCAGCCAGTTTCTTTTCCAGGTCTGGGTGTTACTGTCCAACTGTGGAGTGTCATCACTGTGCCTCCACTTGGTTTGACATTTGACGCCTGTGCTGTTTAGACTGCAACACTTTGACTATCTACGGGACTGAGCTGTCTGCACAGAACTACCTTTTTGAGCTTAGAGTAGCTTATCTTCTAGACTATCTCAGGGCTGTATCCACACTGATGGCAGAGAATTGCAGGGTTACTGCTACAATGAATGTGTTTATAGTTAAATGATTTGTGGGTCATGGATATAAAAGAACTAGAATTAATGTTGTGAATTTCTTTTTTCTGATTTCATTTAACGCTTGGATGCATTGACACATTTTTCCCTTCTCTTTGCAGGTCAACAGAATCAGCAGCCTCAGGACTACACAAAAGCCTGGGAGGAGTATTACAAGAAACAAGGTTGGTCCTCCTGTTTGTGAAGTCAGGCTTAATGCTGGAATCACATTCAGTTAACTGAACATTTTACTCCTGTGTGATCACTCAACTACTTCTACAGATGCATTATACATTTATTTAGTGCATTTGTTGATGCATTTATAACCAAACGTGGATTTACATCGTTATGCCAGTGCTGTCAACATGTCAGTGATAAAAATAATCATTAGAAAATTGGAGCTACCACAACGGAACTTAATTTCTGTCCTCTGCATAAAACAGTGCAACACAGTTTGCAGTGTATGTGAGGCAAATGATTCAGGAGAGGGATGTAGTTTTCTTATTTCATAGTCAGCCCTGCTAACTATCAATAATTGGTTAATTTAACAGTTGATGAAACACATTTTCCATAATAAAGCTGTTGAACTGCTTATGTCATCTGAGTAAATTTAGGATGTAAATAACAGATGAAATAAACACCAACTTGAATTATGAATTAAACAACATTGCAGCACTTCCACTCCTGCCTGTCACTATTCAGCACTCGGCCAGACACTGCCCCATCACACAACTGCTTTTCACTAATATTTTTCATTCTTTGTTCACACAGAGTGTAAAATGTAACTAGACTGTGGCGTTCCCTGCAGTGCCCCTGGAGTTGAATGTAGTTGATGTTTAAGGGTGGCTGCGTTTGTCCAGCAGCTCTCTGTAGTAGAGTCGCTGCTCCCCCAGCCGCCCGACAGAAAGGCAGAAGGTTTCTGACCCGCACCATGAGAAGTTGGTGGCGGGTTCGTTCCCCTTCTCATAAATGCTCCTCTGTACCACAGCTAAAGAGGGTTTATTCGGGTTGTTTCATTTTACATCGTCAACAACACCAAGATATTTAGTTGAATGTCGTATGTTGAAGAAAAACATCAACTGCTTCCTTTTATTATTGTTGGAGCTGGACTCTCCCTGGAGATTAGAAGCTAGTTGTCATGTGGATTTGCTTATGGTTAGAAATGGGATTACTAGAAGTTGAGCCTTTGTAGTTATTAAATGAGATGTTGGGATGCAAGCAATGCTACCATGGCACGTAGGTCTTTGGAGAAAGTTAAATTTGTGGATGTTTTATAACCTAATGGGTGTCAATAAAGAGCTAACCGTTTATTTACAATCTGCCCCTTGGTTCCACTGAGGTAGGTTGCACCGGGCTTGTCTGCTAATGAAATCTTAGCGCAGTCACAAGTAAAAATACCAGCTTCACCTAACTGATAGAGGTGTGACCTAAAGTGCAAAAAATTTAAAGTTTCAGGCCTTGGTCCACTCGTGTGGATTTACCATATGTGCAGAGGATTCCCTCTGACAAACAATTACCACCTGTTTTTACAGTGTTTATTGAAACTTGAGCCATTCAGCTCTGTTGTGGTACAGACACAGATTTATGTTCCCAAACACTGAGGAAAAATGTAAATGTCAGTTTCTTAGGGATCAAGTAATATAAACAAACTTGCAGCTTTTAGTTGGGACACTTTGTGAGTATAAAATCAGAGCTTTAACAGATTGTCGTTGCACTCTAAGGCATTATTTGAACTCTAGGAACTAGTGTCTTGCTGGCAAAATGGTGAGGGGGAAAAAAAGCCAGTTGACAAATGAGGATGGATCATTAGAACACTGAAAAGTGCAGGTCTGTCCATGGCGTCGGTGTCCTGTATCGTCAAAAGGTCTAACAGGTTACTGTCAACAAATAGAAATTTTTTTTTTTGTTAATCTCTAGTTATATATTTCTATTCTTTTAAGTTCAGAGTGCACAGCAACATGAAAATTTCAATACAGTGGTGTGCATTATGGTTTCAGCTGGAAAAAGCAGCACTGTGTTCAGTGTTGCTTTCCAGCAATGTCAAAACGACTGCTGGCTTTACACTAGAACACTATGGTTAGACTGAGAAACGTCTGACACCCTCTCACATCTCAACACAATGTGTCAGTAGTCAGCCAGAGTTTTAGTTAGTCACTGTGCTCCTGGTGGGAAGTTGCAAGAAAAAGATTTGACAAATGGAGCAGAAATGAAAGCAGCATTTGGTTACAGCTGCACTTGTGTGTGCAGTGTTTCATTTGGAAGAACAGCCAAAAAGAAAAATAGAAGAGGCAGTAGAAGGTGGACGCGACCCTGGTTGACTAAAACAGGACCGTAACACCTGCCCGCCTTTTCCCTTTCTCCACTCTATCGAGGTTCAAACAGGATGACACTTGCTCATAATGGGTGTTAGCCATTTAAACAGGTTTTCTTGTGTGCACTCTGTCCCCTGCAGGTCAGGCAGCCCCTCAGGCTACAGCAGCAGCAGCAGCAGCCTCCCAGCCCGGAGGCCAGCCCGACTACAGCGCTGCCTGGGCAGAGTACTACCGGCAGCAGGCCGCTTACTACGGCACAGCCAACCCTCAGGCGATGGGCGCAGCGCCACAAGCCCCTCAGGTACACCCCCGCTAAGAATCTGGCCTCCACATTCACTTGCACGGTTTTTGTACCATAACCCCCTTCCTTCTCCAGGCGTTCACAGGGCTCCAGTGGCTGCAGCAGCTTCACAAACCTAACCACAACCATTTCCTCCCTACACAGGTTTTTAGCTTTTTATTTTGGGAAGCTGAGTCCACTGTTTCTGCTGTTAACATGCAATGTATCTTCTATGTATTTCTTCTGCACAGGGCCAGTAATGTGAAGTGGACATAAAGTAAATGCTACATTGTCGAAACAAAATCCTTTGTTAAATGTTTGGATGCAGACGCCTTGATGAAGATCTTAAATTTCCTTGGTTTCAAAGTGTTTCACATAGATGGCAGATTTCCCGGAGAACACGTCCTCTTTCTTTTTTTTTTTTTTTTCTTTTTGCTTGTAAATGCTTTGTTTTTAGTGAGGTAATTATACATATGGTCATTCCAGCCCTGTATCTACATAAAATGTGGTTAGAACTCATGTTTATTGAACTGTAGACATTACCATGTAAAATCATCTCAGTTTTAAAATGCTATTATTGCCTGTTGTGTTTTTGCAATAAAACAAACTGAAACCTCCTGTGTTGGTAAGTTGGGGTGAAACCAGAGGGGGTTCAGATGAATTTCTGTACGTGTTTTACCGGGGTGGGGGGGGGTGGAAAGGTTTGAAACGTAGGCCACGTGTGGGTTTGATTGTCCAAAGTGGTCGATGTCCTGTCTCTCTCCAACTGTCTATAACGCTCCTAGATGCATTATGTGCGTGCAGTGATCCTGAATGGTTCAGACCAGCAAACGCCCTCCTGTTAGACAATTTTTTTTTTTAATTACACTTCCTGTTTCTTGACATTGCTTTGATTTTAGCAGTAGGCAGATGTTTGTCATGAGAAAGTTGACAGGTATCGTGAGTGATTATCTGCGTTGCTGTGGTACTCTAATGCCTGGTTTGCTGACATTGTCGAGGTAGTATGCACTGTATTCTGCCCTGATAGACACTTCCTCCTCCACAGGCAAGTTTAGAAAAGCGGTAAGCAAGTATTTTTCTTAATATGTTCCTCAGAAAACGTGGTTGCAAGAAATGTTGCATATTTGTAGTGTTTTATATATATTTTTTTGTGCTGTTCTTTTTCCAGGACAGTGAGATAAATTGTATCGCAAATGCATTGAAACATTTGTCTTGCCCATTTTCCAGTTGTCAACTAACTTTAATGTATAAATTTGTTTTTGAAAAATGTTTTTTAATATAAAACATTGCAAAAGTCGTCTTTGCTGTGCCCATTCTGTTAGTGTTTATCCAGTATAAGAACATAGATGTTGTAGGGCCGCGGGTGGCTAAGCAGTCGTCATCCATCAGTTGAGCCCTCCTGTAATGTAAGTACAAAACTGATTCACTTGTGAGAGATAAACGCCTTTTTTGTGCTTTATAAACTGCAAAAGAAAAGTATTTTTGACAAATATTGCAAATTTTTTCCCTCCTTGGGTAAGTATGACATGTTTTGAGGAGAGGCTTTAGTCCTGTAGTGTTTGATGATTCTTGTACCACATGTTTCTGAGATTTATTTCCCTTGTGTGACTTCTGACTGCATATCATTCAGACTTTTCACAGTATGTTGTAGATTGTTCGAGACCATTCGTGTAGGTAGCATTTCAGTGCCAGGTGGTTTCTTGAACTGAGGGTTTGAATGTCAGCACTGTTTCTTTGCTGGTAGGAACTGATTTAAGGATGTCCATGTGGTTTTTTTTCTTTTTTGCGTTTTGAATATCTGACCTGCCATGTGCTGTTGTCTAGCCGAGACATGTTTTTAAATGCCATTTATTGCAACATATTGCTTAGAACAGTCGTACTGCATTAACTCCAGTGTAGCATGCTTAGGTTTCTGCTGATAATCTCTTTTAATATCCTCTGAGCATGTGGAATGCCAGTAGTGGAAGTGACTAGCTCAGTCCTGACTGATATTTACTGAATGAGCGCTGTTGTGAAAGGCTGTTGATATAAAGATCAAAAACAATCTCTGCATTGTTCACTGATGGCAAATAGTGCAATATATCTGATCTTTGCAGTGTCATCCCAGACCTTTCACCTTAGGTTCTGCTGCAAATAACACAGGTAAGCGAAACCTAAGGAAACCAGTGTTTTTGTCCAGTGACACTATATACATGCATAAAAATGCTTACCTGTGTTGTTACCATGCCTCAAAATTTATATACGTAGTTGTGAAGACATGTTGAGGATACTTTAGTATGAAAAGCCCTTTAAGAATGAATGAACCGCATGATGTGAGCTGTATGACTTGACATGAAGTTTGACTTTTCAAAAAGTGACTACTCAGATAAAGTTGTATAGGTTCACTGAGGAAATGTCGTTGTCGTATGTGCTTAATTTTTTGATAATAGCCTTGTCTTTGCATCCCGGTAAGTCTGACAGTGACTGTATATCGATGCTGTAGACAACTTTGACACACTGCATGCCATGCAAACCTGTTGCCAGAAGTTAGCAATGTGCTCAACTGCTAGGTCAGAAACGTTGAAATACATGATCACTGAATATCTTTTTTTGTGTCGTATGCCCTCAAGTGCAGTGCAAATCTTGTATTGAAACGCTGCTGCCTTCACTTCTCGCTCACAGTGTTGGAGGATGCTGCAAGCTTAGGTCGTAGAGTCAGGCCCTGTCGTAGTTTGTCCCCCAAAGGAGGGATCCTTTGTGTCAGTCCCACTGCTGAATGTAGGCCCGTTCAAGAGCTCCAGTGATAAGGTAAAACAGCAACGCAATGAAACTGAAAATTCTGTGATTGCAAAAGTGTTGGTCAGATACATGTTTTTCAGCTCGGATCCTTTATTTTTTTTAAAACCATGCCATAGTGAATTTAGTATCTGATGGTTTCTTGTGTGAATGCCTTCGTCAATAACCAGGAATGTGCTTTAGAAAGTTGGATGAGGACAGGAACTGATATACACTTTTTTTTTTTTTTTGGCAGTAATTTTGGGGTTAGTTTAAAATCTCTTTGAAGTCTTATGCTGTTTGAGGCTGTTCAACATGTACATGCCCACACAGATGCTCAGTGTTTCAACACTGTAGAAGACTAAAGGAGCATGCCTTAGAGGTAAAAAGGTTTCATGTGCTGTGTATATTACCAGGTTGATTGGTTTTTGGCTTTTCAATGAACTGTTATGACTTTTGAGATGTTGCCATGTTCATTAATAAAGTTGTAACAAGTAAATTGGACTGAATGATCACTTTTTTTTTTTTTTACTCAAATCATGTTAAATTAAAAAAAAGCAAAGATACAGTAACTCATTCCAGTCTTTATTTGCACAGAAACAGTGAATGCGCACCTGAAAAACTGAGGGGCACAAGTTGCTAAACAACAGGAAGGTTACACAACACTGCTGTATAAACTGCGTCTTCCTGGAGCTGGTAGGATTAGGGCTCCAGTAGGCTGCGTCTGCTGACATTCATTTGAACAGGGTGTGAAGGACAGAGTCCTGGTGCTCAAGATATTTCTTTTCAAGTAAGAGTAATGACAGATCAATGTCTAATAGCTTTCTTTTGTGGCTCAACTCCACCTGACACATCAGAGTCCTTTTCATCAACACTTGGACACTTGCAAGTTAAAGTCCTGGTGCTCAAGATATTTCTTTTCAAGTAAGAGTAGTGACAGATCAATGTCTAATAGCTTTCTTTTGTGGCTCAACTCCAGCTGACACATCAGAGTCCTTTTCATCAACACTTGCAAGTTAAACACAACATACATGTAGTAGGTTTGCACTGATATTCAGTAGGTTGAGGAAATACATAAACTGAGTTTATTACACAACACTGGCATTTATACTAGTGTTTGAAGCTGATCTCAAATCCACTGATACACACTGCGGCAACATTTAGCTCTATAATAAAATAAATATGTAAAATACCATCTTTGTCTTTACACATAGATCTTCACAGCAATAAATGTCTTAACATAGCATAATACAGCTACTGCAGGAGCCTCAATGCCAGACTCACACCGAGTCTAAGTTACAGGTATTATTGCTATGATATTTTAAAACTAACGTACACCTTCATGGCACGGTGAAAAGGCTGGGGAGAGGAGGAAGAGACGCACACCAGAGATCACGCTCACATAGACTCACACCGAGTCTAAGTTACAGGTATTATTGCTATGATATTTTAAAACTAACGTACACCTTCATGGCACGGTGAAAAGGCTGGGGGGAGGAGGAAGAGACGCACACCAGTGAAGGTAAAACGGCTGATAGCGTTTATATGGCTCCTTGGTAATGAGAGCACAGGGTATGATGGGATATGTGAAAATAGTGTGTGTATTACTCAATAGGTGTCAGCTTTAACCTGGAAGGATGCACACACAACTACAGAGTTTCATTTGGTCCGACCGTTGGCATGAACTAAGTAAATGCAGAGATTTGTGTGTGGGTAGTGTTTGATGACCTCACTGCACTCGTGCCTCCAGCAGGCTGCTGGCCACCAGCTGGACCTGGGGAGAACTGCAGCTCTTGAGGTGCCGCAGGGAGCCTGCTCCCAGGTAGGCCAGCAGCAGTTCAGAGCGCCGGTGCAGCAGGTGGAGCATATCCTCTGCCAGACTGTCTGCTGAGGTGTAGCGCACCTTGTCTACGTCAAAAATGTCCTTCAGGAAGTACAGCACCTGATCCTGGAAAAACAAGCGTGATCAGTGAGCCAGTGGATTAAAAACTACATTTGAACTTGAGGTCAGTAGCTTGATTTTAGTAAGAAAGGGTGACTATACAAGAAGCTCCAGCAAAGCAGAAAAACTTATCAATGCGTCCTCTCCATGCTAACATTTCAAAAAAAAAAAAAAAAAACCCTGATGAATTGGTTGAGCTCATGTTTATTTTACAAAACTAGAGCTTTCTTGAAGGTGTTTATTATGAAAACAGTTGAATGTCGTAGTGAGTCCTAAAACCGGGAACTAATTTAGCACTTTTGCTCTTCCAGCTCCCTCGCCCTGAAGCCAGTGCATTTTTGCTTTTTGTTCTACGATACAAGATATGCAAGTACAGTGCCTTGCGAAAGTAATACAGTGCCTTGTGAAAGTATTCGGCCCCCTTGAACTTTGTGACCTTTTGCCACATTTCAGGCTTCAAACATAAAGATATAAAACTGTATTTTTTTGTGAAGAATCAACAACAAGTGGGACACAATCATGAAGTGGAACGAAATTTATTGGATATTTCAAACTTTTTTAACAAATAAAAAACTGAAAAATTGGGTGTGCAAAATTATTCATCCCCCTTAAGTTAATACTTTGTAGCGCCACCTTTTGCTGCGATTCCAGCTGTAAGTCGCTTGGGGTATGTCTATCAGTTTTGCACATCGAGAGACTGAAATTTTTGCCCATTCCTCCTTGCAAAACAGCTCGAGCTCAGTGAGGTTGGATGGAGAGCGTTTGTGAACAGCAGTTTTCAGTTCTTTCCACAGATTCTCGATTGGATTCAGGACTGGACGTTATTTTTAAACTCGTGTACTTGCAAACTGACAGCCATGATCACTAGCTAGATCAGGTCACACCAAGTAGAACAGGTGAGTGGGCTACATCAAATTACAAGTTGGAAGCTGTGGTGGTGACGCTGAAGTCATGGGACTGTGACATAGTTCGCTTATAGCCTAACGATAGTTTTTACTTCTGGTGGTTGTATTTGTAATAAAAGTGATGTTCACTATCTTGCTGAACAAAATGTGTGACAAACCATTGTTTGTCACAGATCTTATTTTCTGCAGTAATCCAAAAGCCTGTGGAAAAATCCTGTTGGGTTTTTGTTGAGGGAACCAGAGTGATGCCAACTTCCAGGTTAGTCTATGAAAACATCAACAACAATTCTCTGAGCTGAAAGTGAAATGTCTTGTTTTGACCATAAGCTCCAAAACCCCCCAAATAGCAGCAAAGCTGAGCGCATTATGCTTCTGTTAATAGACAAAGTGCTTCAGCTCGACCTTGCATTAATGTAGGTTATGTCTTGTGACACGTGCCTTGGACAGTATTAGTACAGTGGTTATACAAGAGGTGTGAATAGGGAAACGGACAGACTGATGTTTCTGGTGCAGAGACTGACCTTGAAAAAGCAGCAGAAGTCATGCAGGGTGCTTTTGGGCCCCAGGAAGCCCCAGGCCAGAACAGGGCTGATCTGTTCACACACGGTGTAGAAATGGGAAATGAAGCCATCAGGCACCTGAAACAAAAGGCAGAGGATACTGAAGGAATCTGCCCTGATTATTTTGTGGAAAACTACTAATAAACATACAGTAGTTATTTGGTTGTCTGTGTCAAAATAAAAAGTAGGAACCGTCTATTAGGGAATAAATCAGTCAAGGGTTTCCAGCCTGCACCTGAGGTCAGTGTGTCTTACAGGAAGTAAAGCAATCGGACAAAACTGAATGTTCTTCCAGTGGTCACAGTTGAAGCTACGGTACCTTCATATGCTGTCTCTTCTGCTTCAGCACTGACCAACAGCTTGATGCCACCGCCTATGACATACATGCAGATTAATCATCCATGAAAAGCCCAAACAGTCAAGAATTAAATGGAGCAAATTGGACATGAGGAAAAGAAAAAATAGTAGATAATGTTCAATATTCTTGTGTTTAGCCTTTGCTAAATATCTGTCTACAGTTCTGTTTTCTAAATTACAGCTTATTGGATAATCATATATAATCTAATTAGTACAATATGAAGAGTTTAGCAATTGCATTTTAAAGGCAGTCATATCTGCTTCTCTCCACCCAGCTGACTGTCATCCACTGGTCACTAAAGAAACTCAAATCTAAGTCCTTCCTTCCTTCACGGACCGTTTCCTTGAAGGAGCTGTTGAGCCAGCGGTTGTTGATCACATTCTGGATGGAGATGGGCGGATTCTCCAGATCCTCAAATGAATCTATCAGGATGAAGTCTAGCACTACGTCGTAGAAGTTCAGGTGCTTCACCTGGTGAGGATAAATAAAAACTATTTTTCTTAAAAAGGAGAGGGCAGTCTATTCCTAGTCAGACAGGACTTCAATCCCTCTTACCCCTCGTGTGGCCAGCTCCACCTCTGTGTTTTCCCAGTGATCTGTGTGCTCCAAGAAAAAAATCATCTCTTCAAAGACTTCCTCGAATCTCTCTGGGCTCTGCAAAACAAACGATGATAGTTAGGGGGAAACACTCGGCGAAGACGTCTCATGTTATTATTTGCTAATTGCAGCTTCAGTCCCACCTTTTGTGCTTTAACTATAATGGAAGACAGTATTTTCTTTCCAGTGTCAGCCAGAAACATCCTGGTCGTCCTCTCGCACAAAATGAGCTGGAGACAAAATAACATTACAGTGTCTTACTAAACCTGACCCTTAAAGTAAACTTCAGTGATTTGTACTGTGATTCTGATGCAGACTTCCTGACGTTTACATGACTTTGAACAACTGAATTAACTTTTTAAAAATTCCTGGTTGTTTTTATTGTTGTTGGTGTACAAAGCTCAAATCTGTGACGCTCCTTGATTTTCCCTCTCAGGAAAGCAACTATCTGCCTTCTGCAAAATTCTAAAACTCTCAAATGCACCAGTGGGAACCATTTACTAAACTTTATTTTAAAGCAGCCTAATTTCTTTTCAGCCGCTCTTTGCCCCTCACCTCACGTCCTCTTTCCTAAAAACAACATGAACTACAGATGCCTGGTTGCAGCAAACTGTACAAAACACAGCCCGGAGGGGGCAGTATAGTTGAGAGTCACCACGCCCTGTCCCATTTTCATCACACAGTGTGTAAAATCTTAAGTAATGCACCTTTAATTTATCAAGACAGACTGTACCTGACATGCTTGCCGCACACAGTGCAGCTTGGCCAAGAAATCTAAGTCCCCAAGACACTCCAGCATTTCAGTCCTGACAATGAAAAATCAAGAAAGATCTTATTAAAATGTCTGCAGACAACAGACTATAGAAAATATAAATCAAGGAACTCCACTGATCATGTTAGAGAGATGTAGGTTCTCTGTATTTATGTATGTTATACTAATTACAGTTAGTTTACCGCAGCACTCTGCAGGAGATTTTGCCATCCTCTGCCATCTGCAGTGCCTCCTCGTAGAAAGGGTGGTGACCCACAGCGATGGCTCTCAGCTCTCTGTGCTCTGACAGCTGACAGAAAGAGAAAAAGATCGTTAGAGATTAAATAATGTCATTTCAAGCCACTGCCAGTCACCGAGAAGGCCTGAAATGACCTGCAGTCAATGAGTGTCTTTCCACAATAAAACCACAATCCTGTTCCTTGTTCACAAATCAATATATGTCCTTTTGAATCTCCTGTGATTCTTGAACACTGTTACAAAAACAGAGGTTTTTTTATTCTGAGCTGACACCAACACCCTTTAAAGAGCCAAAAAACACTTGCTTGACCAGGAAAGATGCTTGTAAAGTTAACTGTTTTCTAACCAAAGTGCCTGGAGCTGGATTTCGTTGCTCACCTAGTGTGGTTCTAATTGAATGCAGGCTCATTGTGTCCTAGATCACATGCTTTTACCCATATCTGCCATTAAATCACAGTTTGAAGAGCATGAGAAAACTACTGGTGACCAGACACCGATCGCTTTGTGTTGTGGTCGTGTGTGGAGGCTTTGGTGAAAACAGCTGCAGAGCAACAGTGAGCTGTGTGGTGATTACTGACAGAGGAATGTCAGGTTTATTTTTAGTGGCTCGGCACGTGAGTGACCCAGTTTAACTGCTGAGAGTACGACCTTACACTCACTGGTCAGCAACTGGTAAATCTGAGGGTTTACTTATCTTCACTTGAAGAATCATTTATTTAAATGTAAGTCTTGGTTGGATTAAGAAGTATCTACACTTCTGCAGATTTTACTTTATTAATTACCATAGTCATTTTTTGTGTACTAAAAGCTTCTTTAGGTCCATGTGAAAACCTCAAATACTGTTAATAAGAGACATTCTCAGTTACGTTTGAACCACTCATGCCTCCTATTTATTTTTAACAGCTGACAAAGTGAAGAAAATGCTAATTCTAAAACAAAATGTATGATATGAACCAAAAAGCCTGTGCTGCAGAGTTCATTCATCATTAGCTGAGTGATACTTTGATGATTACTGCCACAAACATGAACTTTGTTTTGTGACTGTTTCTCAAATGAGCTTTTTTTTTTTATAGAAAACATGATCACTGACAAAAACCTATTAGAGGATATTAGGAATTCTAGGTGCACATAATCAGATTTGGGGGTTGCGGGTATTTCCAGAGTGATTTACTCTTGTGATCCTCGTACCTCAGCAGCAGAAACAAAAGAGTCCGTGGAGGCGATGCTGATGCTGTCTCTCAGACAGGCGTCGTCCATCTCCTCACTGGCCAAAATGTCTGCCGTTTTATCTGATTAGAGATCATGCAGCTGTAACACTGTCACAAACTAGATCGGCAACAATCACGACACAATTGAATCAACACTGGCACATACAGTTCACAAAGCTTTGGATCATATTCTATGGAAGTGCTTGGTTTTCTGTACTGGCCATGAGAAATGGCATAATACTTTCAGTGACTCACCCTGGCTGTTGCTGTGGGATGACAGCTCTGACATGCCCGACACCCCCTCGAGCTCCTCCTGGAGGCGGTAAGCTTTCTGCAGCAGAGACTTCAGCCTGTGGATGAACTCGGCGCTGATGATGTCCTATGGAAAACCAGGACACACATGATAACTGTAAAGCTGGCTCATCCTTGGGGACGTTAATTCTTGTTTTCTGGAAGTTATCTTCCTTCTTCACAGCAATGTGTGGACTGCAGCACTCAACACACATCCTGCACAAATGTGATGGTAATATCCAGGACACTTTGGGAAGTCTGATCATAATGCTATACACCTGCTCCCCAGGTGTCAAATTAAAGTGAAACTGGTGAAATCAGGAAAGGATTTTACATCTCTGTATGTATTCCGGTGTGTTCACCTCTTTGCTCTGCTCAGCAATGGCATCTCCAGCTCCTGTTTGGACAGAGGCACAGCTGGCGTCATCGTCAGCCTGCCGACTCCTGAATGTCAGCGCCTGCTCCCACCGCCGGAGCGCCTCCTCAAATAAATCCATACCTACAAACACAACCACACACAGCCGTGTCTCGACATGACATAACGCATTCCCTAGCCCCTTACCCTAACAACTAACCATCATAACTAACCCCAGGCCTCACCCTAACCTAGACCTAACATCTAACCTGGACACTAAAACCAAGTCTTAACCCTCAAACAGCTCTGTGAAGTCATGAGGACTGGATAAATTGTCGTCACAACGATGGCCTCAAAGAAAAATTTGTCCACATAGTGACATAAAGACATGTACACAAATGCACAGACTCTGAATCTCCCAAAGTGATAACAAAGCAACCCACCAAAATCTGATTATTTCTAGGAATTCAAACAGTATTACAGACTGAATGCTTCCATTATTTCAACACAGTGGTTATCTGCTCCAATAATAGACACACGAAGGTGACAGGTGTGTAAGAATATTTACCCATAAGGTACAGGTTTTCAGGTGTGGTGATGGGTGAGCTGACCACATTGCAGATGCCAGCGTCCCCTGCCCTGTCCCAGCAGGTGGAGTCATCTGCGCAGTAGCTGCTGCTGGATGAGTTCGTGCTTTTTACCTGCACAGACAGCAGTGTACTCAGTTAACCCTCAAGCAGAGGTAGGAGCAAACGCAATGCAGGCCAACCCCACGTTTTCACTACTGAGTGCATGTAGTTTGTGCAGCTTGGTACTCAGTCTTGAAAAGCTGTGGTTTTACATGATTACTAAATAATCTTTGTGCACTTTAATTCATTATTTACAGCTGAATCTATAGGAGAGCTGGCACCAAGTACATTTGTAATGACTGGAAAACCTGACACATGAATTTGAAATGAAGTCGGTCTGAACAATATAAACAAACTGAACTTCTCCATTCTGGTTTAGACAAAAGAAAGTCAGCGGTAGGTGTGATGACACCAGTGCTTGTGTATATTTGTCTTTCTTCAAAGTCATGTATTCATAATTTTATCATCACAATTTGTTGCTGGCTTTTGTTATTTTAGATAAAAATACCTGCTGTCTTAGTGAGGTCAGCAGGGACCCGGGCAGTTTCCTGTGGTCTCCTGTAGTGAGGAGCAGACCAGAGGAGCAGCCGTTCTCAGAGTTGAGGGAGACAGTGATGTTTTGACTGGTGTTATCTGCATAGATAATAAACAGGATTCTTGGACCAGCGCAATACTTTCAAACATAAGACCATTTAAGCAAATCTTTCCGATACATTTGCTGAAGTTGCTGTTCTACTTAAACCACAAACACAAGAGCGACTTCCTGTTAGTTAAAAATTATTGCCAGCTCAAACTATTTATAGAAGTCAAATTCATATGCATTTTGTAGAGATTTACTTTGATTTCCACACAGGCATAAAACTGGACTGGAGCCAGCAGAGACGACGTTTGGGACAAGGCAACAATCAAATACTGCAAAAACGCTTCGAGGTCACACAGCAGTCTGGCCTTTGGTGAATACTGGTTCTTGACTTCCCCTGTAATCCTTTAACATGCTATACTCCAAGTTAATTCATACACAGTATGAGCATTAGGAATTACCTATAGCGTCAGTATTTATAATCCACTATAAAAAGGCTAATGATGTTCACATATACAGGAAGTGAACTGGTTTTACTAAATATCTCCGGTTACTGTGGAAGCCTATATAAATTTTGTCCTTACACAAAATTATCCTCAGTTAAACATCTTGTATATGTTCAAAAGACTGAACTACCCTGGCCAACTGCTCATCTGACCCCGTTTCTCGTTAGGATGCTAATCAGTGGTAAATCTGCCTAAGGACATCTTACCGGTTTCTGCTAAGGCTGCAGAGAATTCAAAGGCAGTCTGCTCCCACTGAGGTGACTGAGCCTTCTTTCTGCCCTTCTTCCGTTGCAAGCGGTGTGCAAGGAAGAGGAGCGAGACAGCCCCGAGGGCAGTGGCAGCCACCAGCCTCTTGGTGCTTGTGCTGACATTAACCTGGAGGACATGCAGAGGGAGGCAGAGCTAGAAGTTAAATGATTCTGCTCCACAGCAGATGGTTTCCTTTATTATTTGGGCAGTGCAAAAAATAATAACACCTAATTAAAGTTTGCGTTTCCCTGTAGCTTCACATTTTCTTAAATTCATTATAAATACTAGGGTATAAAGTTCCTGTGAGTAGTACGCGATGCAATCTCAAATTTTTCTTGTATTTCTGTACAAGAAATTGATATACATTTGCTTAAAATACTATTAGTTGCTAGCAAAAAGCTATAAGAAATATTTGGCCAAGTCAAAGAGAAACAGAGCCAAATTTGCAATACAGTTACAAAAGGGGAAAGAACCTGAAGGTGCGGTTGTGCCCTCAACACTTGCCTCTCATTGCCCAGAGACAAAAACCTGTAAGAGCTCCCAATAACAGATCTTTTAAACACACCCTCACCTGTGTCAGGGAGCTGTAGACGGACAGCGGCAGGTCAACCATGCGGAGGACAGCCGCCTTGACAGACAGCTGAGAGCTTGTGAGGGTCTCAGGTGTCATCGTGGCGCTCTATCCATGACTTGGCAACTCCCTTATGCATAGTACCATTCTGCTGGAGCTGCAGAGGAGTGAGTGACATGCAAAGGTTTAACCCTGGAGGCTCAGGAAGTAGCAATGCTTCTCTAACTAGAGTAAAGTAGGACTAATAAAATACTTTCA
This sequence comes from Monopterus albus, assembly GCF_001952655.1. Taxonomy (NCBI): domain Eukaryota; kingdom Metazoa; phylum Chordata; class Actinopteri; order Synbranchiformes; family Synbranchidae; genus Monopterus; species Monopterus albus. The sequence continues at coordinate 406,570 of NW_018127894.1, read as the reverse complement.
CATCTAATATTTTAATTCCAGTTATTACTTGCATAAAAACTACCATGAAAGAACTGAAAGTTAATAGTTTTTGAGGGACTGGAGCTGGAACTGAACACAACTGGAAATACTGAAATTCATTATCATGAACCGGACGAAGATTTTGACCCTGAAAAAAAACTTTTTTAAGAATTCTGAAAATAACTGCAAGTATTACACGGATGAGCAGTTTAACAGTAATGTCAAGACTGAAAACAAATTATCATTAATTCACTTTAATAGCAGAAGTTTATACGCAAACTTTCAGAGTATAAAACATTATC
>NW_018127894.1:399612-404242 GCF_001952655.1 Monopterus albus | reverse complement strand
ACTCCCTAATTCCAAAGTAGTACATCCTGTTAATTTAAGAAGCGCACACACTTGAATGGTGAACATCCTGTTATAATGGAGAAACTTAAATTTATCCTTACAAGTTCAATGAGTATAAAATAGTGGAACTGTTCCAGACATCTTTATATCCCACTGTATTCAAATCTTCTGCTTCCTCCTGCGACTCCCTTCATGGGAAGCGGTATTATCCAAAAATACATGTCATTGTAAGAGTGAACACACACACTCACTTCTACTGGAACTGAAGGTTATACTCCTTATTAGTACATTTAACTAAGACAGTGCTGATGAGTCAATCTAAGTGAAGATTATATTTCCATATAAGTACATAAGTGATCACACCATGACTGACTGAAGGCTATACTCTTTATCTCATTAAACAGTGTCCCAGTAAGATAAGAATTTCCAAACAGTGCTTGTGCTGCAGTCATACAGCAACCTTAATGTTACATTCCATATAGTGTATAAAGATACTAGTGTTTTTTCTACAATACATATTCTTATATGTGCACAGTGAACAGTGTTGATGCTTGAATTGCAATGTCTCACACAGTTAATATCTCACAGTAGAGATATTGCTTAGGACTTAAAAGTTGTAAGATGATGTCATGGGGTAGGACTAGATAAGTCTAACTTCTTCCTACTCCGTTCAAGCATGTACTAGGTATAAGTAAATTGATATTGGATTATTATTGTTGGATATGTGTGAAATTACATGTGTTGACATATCAACTGTTTTACATGCTTGAATGAATAAATCAAATCAAAATCAAATCAAATCAAAAGTCAAATGTACAGGTCATGCAGTGATCTACAGGAGTATCACCACACCCGCTACCTGTAGGAGAGCACTGCAAACCTCATTGAACAATTACAGTACATGTCTGAACAAAAGAAACGAGTACATACAGGAGGTGAATTTAAGACCATGCTGCTGCCAACACATTTTGCTTACTCACTGCATCTTTTAAGCTGCTGTATATCCACCTGACATGACTGCATAATTATCCCATTTGTGTCTCAGCCTGACATCATGTTGATTCTTTGTCTCAAACATTTAACATTACTCCATAAGTGATAGAGTTTTTGTTCCTCAACAAACACAGTTTGTATTTGGTAAACATGAATGTGTGTCAGCCCTGTGATAGTCTGGCAACCTGTCCAGGGTGCTGGATGCTAATCATTACACATCAGAGCCCAAAGTGACATCTTCATTTTGTCTGACCAAAAGTCCAAAACCCACAGATGTTCTGTTGACATACACAAACAGTAAATGCTCTCATTTGTAAACCTGGAACATGAGACATTATAGCACTATCTTTACCATTTCTGCTTGATTAACAACGGAAGTGATTGATCAATTACCAATACAGGGTAAGGATCATTTTTCTATTTTTCACCTCTAAAGAGCAGTGGGAACTGCACGTGCTTGAAGGTGCTATACAAATAAACTTGCCTTGCTTTGTTCGTGATTTTCTCCATCACTATTTTACAATAAAAACTGAACCAAAGTTACAGCATTCATTCAGAAGTCGTCAGGTAAACCGCTGACTAGCCACCAAACACGCCGTCAGGTTGATCCGATCACATAAGCACATGTTAAGAAAATCATATCTGGCAGCTAATTGCTAACTAGGCTAATAACGACTAGCAGTGTTAGCTAAATTTGTTCAACCAGTTTGAATTAAATTGTCTAGCAAATAAGCTCGTAAAGCTGGGAGGATATCTTCTAACTGAATGTTACAAACGTGAAGTAAGAATAATGTCATCAATACATTCAGAGACTCTCTCGGCAGTGACTCACAGTGGATCACCCGGTCCTCTGGCTGACCGCAGCTGTGAAGGACTCGGGCAACAGCATACCGGACGTCTAGCTTGACCTTCAAAATAAAAGCCTGCCCCTCGTCATTTTTGTGGAGTTCCTACGCCCCCTCCTGGCTTTCTAGGGTATTACATATAATTCATGTTATGTTTTTAATTGCCATACAGATACTGATCGGGAATTTTATTTTCGATACTATATAATTCGCATCCTTAATATCCAGATGAATATAAGGGATTAAATGTATAAATTCCCATAATCTCTATTTACTGTACCGTGCAAAGGTTTTATTTATTTACTGTTTACAAATGATTAATCAGAGTAGTTGTATTATCTCCGACCATGTCCATGTTAAACGATTTCAATTTCATTAAACGTCACATAACACATTAATATCATTGCTATCGGTGAAATGATTTGTATGACTAAATAATAATTTCTAATACTGGGCATACTGTGATACTATAAGAACACAAAACTGTTAAAGTACAAGAGGAAACAAAAAAGTCAGATGTTTACAGTAGGAAGGAGAGGATAATTTCTAATACTGGGAATACTGTGATACTATAAGAACGCAAAACTGCTAAAGTACAAGAGGAAACAAAAAAGTCAGATGTTTACAGTAGGAAGGAGGGGATTTATATCATTTTAACCGGAACGGGGCTGAGCCATTGGTAACGTTAGCAACCACACTGAGCGACAGGCGCGGTTATCGTTAATAATGTGAAGGATTGTTGTTAGAATTATGTCTCCAAATACTGACTGAACCAGTTTTTTTTAGACCCCAAGTACTACTGGATTTACCCGAGAAGCGTCGTTTCTTATAACCGTGCAGGTAAGGACCGAGACTAACATTTATTTGGATTTTAAATAGCTGCTGCGGACTGGTGTAACGTTAGTTGCTGTGCGATCGTCATGCAATACAGGGACGCTAGCTGGCTAGCATTAGCTGGCGTGTCAATGTCGATACGCTTATCTGTAGCAAACCATCTAAATCTAATATTATCTGTTATGTGGCTAAATTTATTTACAGTTTTGTACGCTGTTAGGTTATGGGTAGCTTGCTAAAGAGGCGAGTTAACGTGAGCTAGATGACCGATTATTGCCAACAGTCTAGCTAATGCTAATAGCGAAAGATTGCTAGTCAGCCTATGACGCTGTCGACGCCTCGTCTGAGTTTGACAGCTCAGTTTGAGCAGTGGACAAGGCCAAAGCCACACATCTGTAAACCTAACACCTGTATCTACCACAGACTAACCTGGTAATTTAGCTAGCTAAAACCTGGGCGAAATAATTCGGCAGTTATATATTTTCACACTTTGCCTAGTTTAACATTAATTGGCAGATAATGCTAGGTTTTCAACATGTCTAATGTGCTGAATGCTAAACCGTGCTATCATAGTACTTGGATTCCCTAATGTTTATTTTTGCACTGTTACTATATCACTGTTGTAAATGATGATAACACGGAATCTGGTCAACATCGGTTTCATATGCGCTGCCTGTTGTGGGTCAACGCCCCACCCTGACTCCAACACCTCTTTGTGAAGATTTACATCCACTGCAATAGTGTTGTCATTGTTATTATGTCAGTAGTAATGGCAGAGAAGGTGTGAGGATGGGTTCTTACGGTGAAGGAGTTTGGATAGGTATTCACCAGCCTTGTATAATCGCTGGAGGCTTCACAGAAAAACCACAGGCTAATTAGATTTTGCTGGTGCTACTAGCTGTAATGCCCGTTTACTCTTGGAGGTACAGTGAGTTTGTTCATCTGACCTTTTGGACGGATGCCTCCAAGGTTTAGGGCAATTATAGAAGCCCAGTAAGACAGAATTGTTGTTGATCTAGTATCTCATCAGTTTGTCAGGGTAAATATTTGTATCTAAAGTTAAAGCAATGTAAAGCAGTCTGATAAGCTAATTTGACTATAAAGTACAGTCACAGATAGCAGTGTTTAGGTGAGGGAACAGGCATACTGACTTGTACAAGACTGGACATGAGTTGAGGTTTCAGCTTCTGCATGTGTTCATGTAGATTTCCCAGTTGACCTGTTGGTAGGAAACAGGATGCACAGCGGCTAGATTAAATTTCAAAGGAATACAATTTCCCTTTTTGCCCATCAGTCTCCACTCAATAACTCATAGCAAAGTTAACAAAGTCAGATCATGTTTTTAGAAATTTTTGCAAAGTCAATAAAAATCCAAACCTGCAATCGGTCATTTACAAAAGTTTTACCAACAATATTTTCATTATCTTTATTATCTCATTTCAATTTATCTGTTATTGCTTGAAAAATGACTTATCAAAATAGTTGCAATTTTTTTTTATGAAGGTGATGTAATGCCTTGCGTGCTTTTGCTCATACATTTGCTCTTGTCAGCTGTTTGTTGTATGTTGACAGGCTGTGGTCTAAAGAAGGTTCGTGCATGCAGTGACAACTGGGGCAAGTGGTTTTTACCATGTTGTGGTGATTTTAAATTGGTTGAGTCACATCCAGCAGTAAGGAGCTGTGAGCTGGGCTCTGCTGTCATCATGGTGTTAACACCTGAGCACATTTCAAAGGCCTGTGGTCACACATTCAGTGGTTTGTGGTTTTGTGGGCAACAGACACGTTGGTGTTTTCGGTCTAAATAAGCTAAATAAAGCTGCTTAAGAACACGCACAGTTATGATCAACCTTTTTATGAGTGTTTTTATACACTTAAAGCTACTCTACCAAATTTCTTTTCAGTATAGAGGGCTTAGTGAGACTCAAAATGAACTGACACCATAAGCCGCTCCTAACCGC
>NW_018127894.1:372091-399466 GCF_001952655.1 Monopterus albus | reverse complement strand
ATAGAAGTAAACCTAGAATCCATACCAGCATCACCACTCTGCTGGATTCACCTTCTCCATTTTAATAGAAACAGAATGTGAATACATTGCCTCTCTTCATGATTTCTTGTATAACTGAATAACTGCTGTGTAACTTTAGTTGAAGATGCACCTGCAGACCCCTGGGACTCTGGGTAAACAATGATGTGGAACTTGGTTAAAATAGTTTTATGCTACAGTTTTGCAGTTTCTGTTGGGGTTCCACAGTTTGCATATGTGGGTTTGTCAAACCCAGGAGAAGGCTTATTCAGGTTCCTGAAACCAGGGTATGTTTACATACACAAAACGCAGATGTACATTAGCTACAGTAGCCCTTTTAATTTGTATATGTGTATGTGTGTACATTTTTGTCTTTGTTATTTTTACTTGTGGTTTTGGTTTTTATTCAGTTTTTGCATAGTTGTGCGCATCGGGTGCCATTGGGCATTCCTTGTATTTTTGATAATACTTGGCAATAAAATTTATGCTTATGCACAACTGGGGTGCAAGTAGGTATGTAAAGACACCTAGTGTTTCCCACTTCAGTAGAGCTATCAGCTATTTCAATGCTGTGGTCAGTGATAAGAATTATGCACTTCAGCCATGTTTGTGCACATTTGCAAAGCTCCTCTCAGAGTAGGCCATCCTTGTTAAATGGAGACAGACGTGTTTGTGCAGTCACTGCTTGAGCTTTATTAATTAGCAGCTTTTAATCACTGCAGATTTCTACTTGTCAACACTAAAATCATTTATGGCTTCACTTTTCATACAATGCCGATGAGTTGTTGACAGCCGGGGTGTGATAGTTGCATGTCAGTGGTGCAGGCACGGACAAACTCGTGGCTTTGACCTCTTCACTTTATGTACACTTGACTGTGCTGTAGATTTAATTTTAGATGAACATTGATATTTTTCATATCATTTTACACTCAATAACTCATAATGAAGAAGTGAAAACATTTTTAGATTTTTTTTTTTTTTTTTGCAGATTATTTAAAAATCAAACACTTAATTGTCTTATATAAAGGTGTTCAGACACTTTGCTGTGGCACTCCACATCGTGACTCAGGCCTGACTGTTTGCTGTTCTTGTGATATACAGTATCATCTGTCACTGTACCAATTATTACATGTTGTTTTGACTGAAGAAGAAGTCATCTGATGTAAGATGCAAGTTGTTTATTGAATGCAGCTCTGTCTCAGGCTTGTGGGTGAGCGATGCCACCGGTGACCAGCTGTGACTGCCCCCACCTGGACTGTGTAGGGGAAATCACCAAGGAGGAACTGATTCAGAAATCCCATGTAAGTGAACCCCCCTCTTTACCCTGTCCACTGCTCTACCCACAATTTACCTCTCTTATAATAATGTTTTAATAGCTTCACCATGTTTGAATTCAAAGCCAAATGTTAGTTTTTGCTACTGTCTCATATATTTTCATCTTGACTCGACCTGAGACTCTAACCTAATTGTTTTATATTTTTCTAGGGACAGTGCCAAGACTGTAAAGTTGGAGGACCAAATTTGTGGGCGTGTTTGGAGGTAAGACGATGCTTGCCTTCAAAAAAATAAAAAGTTGATTGTATAGTTTGAAATACTACCTCTTGGCATTAACTCTTGCCTTGAATGTGTAATTTGTGTTTTAATAACACCTTTGTGTCTATACCCTGTGTTCGTTTTGCTCTAGAATGGCTGTTCTTATGTAGGCTGTGGAGAATCTCACGCTGACCACAGCACTGTCCACTCGCAGGTGAGAGCTCTCAGACCTTACTGATTTGTCTTTCAGCTGGGAAAAGATACGTAATGCATGGAAAAGAGAGAGAGGAAGGAATGTGACTGCAAGGGAAGAAGTCTTGACTGTGAATTGAAAATAGATGTACCCAAAAGAGTGGAGGTGTCAAATGAGGGACAGCTGGTTGTTCAGGTCAGGAATACCACTTCCTACTCTGGTGCCGCCCCTGCCAGAGTCAAAATGTGATGCTTGTCAGTGTTAATGAATGAAAAATTAAAAGCAATGTCAAATTATTGCCCTAAGTACACCTAACACTTTTCTGATGCTTTATATTTGATATTGGTCAAATTATATTTATTTTTTTATATCATGCATGCAGCATGATATTTGCATTCATTTATCTGATTGTGTTGTTGTGTGCATGATTTGTCTCTGGAGGCCTGGGGCACTGTGCAGCAGCAGTGTCCCCAGCTGGGAGTTAATAAGGAGCACAGCCAGAGCTTACACAAAGTAAACAATCTGATTCTTAATAATGTACAGTTTCTTATTTCATAGAACTAGGGGTTCTGTTTACTTTATACATCTATTCAAAATGAGCCACCCCTCTCTGAGTCTGTGCCCCAGCCTGTCTACCCCATCCAAAAAAATTTCTAGATCAGCCCCCGATCCCAGGAACCATGACCTGGAACAAAACTGCCTCTAGAGTGTTCTCTCCACGATCAAGAGCCTGCATATGCAGCTTTCAACTTTTGAAGTACACACATTGTTAAAAACCATCTAGCCAGCTCTGTCTGCCTACCTCTCCACATTTAGTGCAATTTCAGCAGTGGATCATCCATTATTAACTGTCATTCTTGTGGCAAGTGGGGGAGATTCACTAGTACTGTCACTTCCATGGTTATAGGGCCTGCCGCCCTGGGCTGCTTTGTAGCCACAGTGTTCTGAATGTTGACAAAGGCTTTTCTTCCAGCACCTTGGGGCCAAGTGGGGTTAGGAGGAGAGAAAGGAATACAAAAGCAAACATGTCATTTGCTCTGCCTATTAGTCTCTGCATAGCTGCTCAAACCACTTTCAAGAGGTTGTTAAAGTGCAAACCTCCTCAGAAGTACAGCTCTCAACCCAGATATGACGGATATCAGATACAGAGAGTGCTGATATAGAACTGTAATATTAGCAGACAGATTTTAAACAATATCACCAATCAGTTTGATTAGTTTCATTTATCTGGGACATCTGCCTCTGCAAACCTGGCACTTGTTGTGCTTTGTACATTCCTAAATGTAAGAATGGAGACCATGCTTATCTAGTGCTTTGAAAGCCCTGAGGGGAGGGAAACAATTTAATGTCTTGACTATGCAATGCAGAAAAACTGGTTTTGGATCAGATCAGATGCAGCAGTGTCCAGGAATGAGTTCCACTGCGATTCAACATGTGAACATACATATTATGAGTAAATAAGAGTGACTAGTGTGGCACTAAAAGTTACAGCTAGGGCAGCCAATCTCAGAAGTTTAACCAGCAGTGAATTTTAGAAGCCCTTCTTCAGATTGCAGATAAAGGATTATAAAGTTACCACAACCTAACAATGGCCCTCCTGCTGTTAGTGCTTCTCTTAAAATAACAGATTTGTTAAAGACGTGTTGAGCAGGTTTACATACATTCGTGAAAATCCACTGACAGAATCATCCTGAGAAGAACATTGGCCGTTGGTGTTTGTTGTCCTTATTTGATTTTGGTCAGTGATGTCTCGTCTGCTGAGGGCTAGAGGGGAGCAGTGGTCTGTTCTTATTTTGCAGACAAAAACCAGGCCCAACCTGCTTCTTTATCAGCTCACACACTGAAGCAGATGTTGAATCTGGGCTGGTGCTGCAATAACATAAATGTTTTGCAGTGTTTATTTTAGCCAAAAAATGAGGTGCTGACATGATCAGACAGGTTTTACTGAAGGTTCTTCTCTTGTTAAGTGTTATTCTGTGTGTGAGTATGTGTAGAAGTGGCACTAAGGATGTGCCCACATGATTATAATGTTTTTTGAGGTATACTGTTGAGCATTTCACATTGCACCTGAAATTAATTGCCATAAAGTATCATTAGAAAAGCTACAATATTGTTGATTGTAATGTGAAACATTATGTGGACACTCTTGAAACATCCTGTAAGACCCATAAATGCAGCCTGTTATTCATGCCCTACCTGGCATACTCCCCTTGATAAATAATTTAAATGGGGACGTTTTATTGCCATGCTCAGTCTGGAGTGTCCCCTCTGCCCTGCCAGGCCAAGGCGAACGCAGTCCTGATGAATAATGCAGAGTCTGCCTGTCAGATGAGCTCACGTTCAGCCTGCTGTCGACCTGCCAGGCTGCTGGTCTGTCACAGCAGCAGTGGGTCAGCAGAACAACTGCCATGTTTCCCTGCTGCCTCTGCTGTACCTCCATCTGTAACCCGAGACACTTACGGGAGCTTCACACTGATGACAGCGTATTTATGTTCACAGTTCAGAAATCTGTAAATTAAGATTGAATACTGGAGCTCCTTTTTTTTGAAAGAGAGAGGTTTATTTTGTTTACCCACAAGTAAACAAGTTAAAAACAGGAAGTGGGTGCTTATGTTGAATTTCAGCTTCTTGAGAAACTACTTTTTAAATAGAAAGTAAAAAAACCAAAACTGAGTTGGTTTCACTTAGCTAATAATCGGGGATTCTTTCATTACCTTGTAAAGCTGACTTATTATTTTACTGAGTAGTCAGTTGGCAGAAAATTAATTTTGTTTTGTTTTTTTTTTTGTTTTTCAAGCACAAGTTCCTACTTTTCACCTGTGATGTTTGCTGCTTTTATTTGCCGTGTATTATAATAAACAAAATCTTTGGGTTTTGGACTGCTGGTTAAACATTACAAACAAATTCTGATGGCATTTTTCACCACTGTCTGACATTGTGTACCATGTGGTCAGTTGAGAAAACTATTGGTAGATTGATAGTGATTATAAAGATTTAGTTGCACTGTTGTTGGAGGCAAATGTATCTAAAATCAGAGCTGTAATAGTTCTTGGATAAATATTAACATTTTCATCTTTTTGTTTTTGTTTTACTTTGTATATACAGTCTGTTTATATTTCTGTTCATCAAATGTTTATCTTTGTGTGCAGGAGACACGACACAACCTGACAGTGAACCTGACCACGCTCCGAGTGTGGTGCTACGCCTGCGGCAAGGAGGTTTTCCTGGAGCGTAAACTAGGTCCTCACTTGTCCCACGCCACCAGCACAGCTCTCCCATCTGTGGAGAAAGCTGGTCAGGTAAGAGCCAGACTCCCCTCTGTCTGTCGTCAGGCTTATCTTTATGTCTTAAAGCTACTGCTGTTTGATTTGCTGAATCATAAAACAGGTTTGATGATGAAAACCAAAATGCAAAACGTGATGTTGAATATAAGTTATATACATTATGATGCATGTCTGTGTTGTCTGAACGGGCTGGTTGATTGGCATGTTTACTGCATAATCACTTAGCTACATAACCATGTATTCTTCTGCTGTACTGACAGATGTTAAATTCCATCCTAAGTTACAGTTTGAACTGTAATTCAGATTGAATGGTCATTCAATTACTAGATAAGTGTTTCCTAATGAGGTCTGTGTGTGCTGTGCCATTGTTCCAGGATAACAGCAGGGCCCCTGGGAGCCCCACCTCTCTGAGAGTGCCCCCTAATGGAGCCTGTGAAGACCTGGACATGGAAACAGAGGAGGAGGATGATCTGCGTGCAAGAGGTCCGCTCACACAGATGAAGGATTCATCACAGCACAACATGATTGACACAAATAATTAGTTGATTGACGGAAGTTAATTCGGTCAAAATGATATCATACAAGCGATGTGACTCCTGATGCTGACAGAAATATGACAGCTACAATCATTTTGATACAGTCCTCTCACATATTACAATTACACTGGTAGGCACTCAACCAAAAAGCTACATCCGTCATTAGAGATAATATTGAATGTCTCTAATGAAGGCTATATAAATGTAGTTATACAAACTTTTAATTTTGTCAGAGCTGCTGCAGTAGACACATTGTTCTTGCCTGTGTTATCATTTTAATAATTAAAATCATATGCATTTGAAGTCAGTGAAGTGATAAAAATTTAATTAAATTTTATTACCTCTTAATTCAAGTATGAAAAAAATGAACTCAAACACAGAAGCTCAGTGATCAGCAATTGGTTTAGTTCAAAGCGAAGGTTATGATTGGAATTAATAGGAGCAGTAAATTTGTGTGTCATGGTGAGTGGTTTTAAAGACCCTGACACATAAAGAACACTTCATGGTACTAAGGCTGATGTAGAGCGACTGACGTGTTGCCTCACCCTGCCTCAAGACGTCTGCTAAAGCTTATACTTGAGCACATCACAATGACCACAGCAAACATGTAAAACATCATCACAAAGACATTCAGCTATTACTGATACAGCTTTGTCATGCAGCTGCTGATAATGGCTGACACCCCTGAGCTGGTCTCAGTCACTTCTGTGTAGCTCACTCTTATATTCAAAGTGCTTCAGTCTCATTGGAGCCACTGAAGCAAATAATGTTTCCACTCAGTGCTGTGAGACACACAGGCTCCACCAAATGGCATATGTTATGTTAAACCTTATGTGGTGGAGCTCAGGCTTTTGGCACCGCTCGCTGCTTTGGTTATTTTTGTCACAAATACAGATCATATGATCAACAGGCAGAATAATTAAGCTTCATAAGACCAATGTCTGCTGCAGAGTAGGTGCTCGTATAAGATGGGAGATTTCAAACCATCACGCCTCAAGTGATCGAGAATTGAAAACAGAAGGTTCAAGTGTTTTTCAAAATATCAAGATTCCATGGCAACGTTACAGTATACTTCCTGTTTACATCCACCAAAGCATGATGGCGGCTGTGGTTTGAAAACTTAGAGCATGATTATACCCCACAAAGAAGTAAGGAAAAAAAACAAGAGGAAAGAACATATAGTTGCAGTGACAAAATCTATTATCATACTATACTAGCTGATTTTAAATACAGCAGCTAGCCACTGTAAAATCTTAATTTAGAAGTGGAATGGGTGTTCTCAACAGTTTATAGGTTTTCTGGCTGCCATCAGAATTTACATGTTTGATGAGTGGCTTGTTTTAATTTCCCTGATGTGTTGTGTCTCCCCCCAGGCCTGACAGGGCTAAAGAACATCGGCAACACTTGCTACATGAACGCTGCCCTCCAGGCCCTGTCCAACTGGTGAGACCTTGCCCCCTGTTTACCTGCCTTCTACGTGCCTCACCTCTTTGACTCTGCCTTTTTGCTGCTTGGTTTTTTTTTCCCATCTTACTTCCCACTCAGTACTCACACTAAACACACTTCTTTCACTTCTTTTCAGTAGCCATTTGCTGTTGTATTCACTGCCTGCCTGCCTTCTTCTTGACTGTGAGAAACAGGCAGGGCTGTGCTCATTTGGGAGAGTGACGGCTGAGTGAAAAATGCTGCAGTGCACCATTTGAGAGGGCAGAAATGGCCATTTGTAGATCCCTGTAGGGTCTTGTTACTAATGAACACCGCCTCTTTCCCCATCTCGTCTGCCCCTTCTTCTCCTCCTTTCCTGCTCATTTTCCACTTTTTATGTCTTCTTTTACGGTTTCTTTCCCAGTCTGCCGCACTTTTTTTTATTGTTTATTGAATTGCCAATCCTTTTGATTCATTCTTTATGATTGTGATGTGATTGCTGGTGTGGTTACTAAAATTAGGTCTCTGCAGCAGAGCCCTAGTCTTTGTTATTACTTTTTAACTCCTACTTTATCTACCCCGGGGCTGGTACATTTTTTTTTATTAAACTGACGATGACTAGCCTGGGCACAATTCAAAATGAGGAACAAATGTGGGTCAGAATTTGCAATCTAAATCGCATCCCAAAAACAGGAGGAAGTGAGTTGCACAGCTGCAGAAGGAGGGAGCTTCTCTGCAACTTTCCTTTGATGTCTGTTTGTGTGAGTGCTGCTTCTTTCACTTTCTGTCAGGTCATTATTCAGTTTGAAGGACTTCTCTCTCCCCAAGGGAAGGGAACACTCCATGCCTTATTCATCCTGTAGTTTGTTTCTTTCTTGCAAATTCCCGTCCACTATATCCATCAAATAAAATCCCCTCAGATGTTTTTCTTTTCACCTGCTTTCTTGCATGAGCCAGTACCTTTGGGAACTTGTGATCTCACTCTTGTGAATTTAATGAGTCAAAATACAGGCAGAAGACTGCATTATGTAGAAATGCTGCACTAAAACCTCTGAGGATCTCCTTTGCTATTTATCATTTTCTGCTTTGTGTGACCTCTGTGAATATAATAGCAAAAACATACTAAACCTAAATGATTTGTAGATCATAAGGTATCAAAAACAGCCATTTTCAAACATAAGAGATTACAATAATATAATGTTATCTTGTACTGCTTTGAATTATATCTGGTTCTCCTCGACTCGCTGTGGAATGTATTGTACAGTATGTGGGGTTGTGCGAGCTCAGTGGAAGCTTTTTGGTAATAATAATCAAAGAATAACTCGTATGTTAATGGGCAGATACTCAGTAAAAGCTTGTTTGGTGCCTACATCTGATACACTTATTCCTCTTTTCACCGCAGTCCGCCTTTGACGCAGTTCTTTATTGAATGCGGTGGCCTGGTGAGGACGGACAAGAAGCCTGCTCTCTGCAAAAGCTACCAGAAACTAGTGTCAGACCTGTGGCACAAGAACAGGTAGGTGTTTTTCACAGTTGTTGTTTGGCTCTTCAGTTCTTAAAAGCATACGTGTTATCAGCAAGTTATAGTTGACTATAGAGTTTAATGGCCAGCCAAATGTGATGTTCAGAGAGTGATGGGGTCATATTAAAAGTGTTAAATATATAACATAGTGTTAAATTTTCACTCGACATCATGTGTCTCCTCACATTGCAGACCGTCCTATGTGGTCCCCACCAACTTGTTCCAGGGGATCAAAGCCATAAACCCTATGTTCAGAGGATATTCTCAGCAGGTGAGTCATTCCAGATGGTGAAATAAATATGCAATTTACTGTAAGTATACATATGCATATTTAGTATATGCATAAAACATGAGCACATTTGAGATGGTAGAAGACTCTTAACTGCTGTTTGCAGCTAAATTTCAATGATATATTGAAATGTAATCATTCGTTCTGATACGAGCGAGTGGGCCTTTTGCTTTTGTCTCTAAACAGGAGTGTGAATCACAAAATGAGGTTTGTATTGATTATACTGTGCAGTTTGTTCTGATGTTTGGGTGTCTCAAAATGTGCTCAGAAATGTGTGCATAATGCATTGGATGATGATACTGTGATCTAATAGGTCTAACATGCAACACAAAAATGTCCTTTTCTCTTTGCTGGGAATCTCTTTCTGAATTTGTGCTGAGCTGGCGATATTATGGCGTCTGAAGCTCAGACTATAAAGTCGTCCCAGATCTTACACAGTTTCTCCCTTTTCTCTTCCACTCCATGTCCCTTTGTGCTCATTCCTTTACAACAAAATGACATTAGCTCCAGCTCAAATCACATGGCCAGATAAACTGAGTCCTCTGCCTTGCAGTTACTAACTCAGAGCTACAGACTCTCACACACACATATGCTCACATTAAACCTAAAGGTAAATTTATTCATTTGATTCCCACCGGGGCTTGAAAGAAATGATGTATGTGTTACAGATACAAAGGATTTCAAAAGACATTTTGTTGAAGCAGTTCTTTGTCCAGTGTCTGTAAGTAAGACCTGAATGGTGAAACGATAAAAGAGCCTGTTTCCTCTCGTCTTGCCAGTGTCTATTCGGAGGAGTTAGCTGAGGAATATTCATTTGTCACGCCACACTGGGCTATGCAGCCTTGGATTAGCATTGCTACAAATGCAGTTAACATTCCAGGTCCTGGTCTGGAGAGTTCATCAGGCCTGAGAGGGAGATTGGATGTCTGGGGTTCATTAAGTTTGATTACACATTCATGAGTATTTGGTTTCAGATTTTGTGGGACAGAATTAGGATAAACAAGGAGGTGAAGCAGTTGTTGTTTGGAATTTGTAAAAAGCTTTGCTGTGTCTGTCAAATCTGATTATATTTAGTGAGTGTGGTGCTAGCTCTTATTTAGGGATAGGAAATTACCTATTTTTACTGTGACCAAAAATGACTGCAAAAAAACTCCAGATGGAACTAATGTGCTACCTCAACTGACATTTAGACGAAAATGAATCTTTTTGCAATCTCCAGGACTCCCAGGAGTTTCTGCGCTGCTTGATGGATCAACTTCACGAGGAGCTGAAGGAGCCTCTGCCCGAACCCTACGACCAGTCCAGCGGTATCACAGTGGACGACAGCCACATGGAGGACAACCACAGCCAGTCAGACAATGACTTCCAGTCATGTGAGTCGGGCAGTAGCATTGACCGGGCCGATAACGAGGTGCAGAGTGGGAACATGCTCGCGGACAACACCAACGAGGCCGGGATGCTGATTCCTGAGCAAGATGAGATACAGGCAAACAGGGAGTGGCAGAAGGAGAAGAACATGATTAATGATCTTTATCGCTCAGGAGTTCATGGTGTTATGGGTGGAAGCTGTGGAGCAGACATAGACAAAGATGTCGACACCACCACTGAGACCACACCCATTATCAGCAGCCAGGGAGCCATCAAGGTTCAGAACCGAACATCAGGTACTTACAAAGAAGAGTCATGTTGTCTCACATTCCCTAACATATTTATTTTTTCTGTGGTTTGATTGTGTATCTGCCTTTTTTATTCAGCGTCAAACTTATGGTTTTGAAAGTATACTGTTTGGCCTGCTTTCCTCTAGATTCCTTCCCAGGAATCCAAATACCCAACACCACAAGGTCGCAGAGTCCAGTTCTCATGGAGGGACACATTCCTAAAATGTCCAGCAGCCCACCCAAAGCTACCTCTGGCTGGCCCAGCCTAAACCCTGCACACAAGAAAGGTACTTCTGTGTAATCACATAAAGTCATATCTAGATTGAACCCTTAGAAAGTCAGGGTTTTTAATAGGGCAGGTGTATCCTTTATCTGCCTTTGCTGACATCCTGTAAAGCACTAGTCCCATATTCTTCTGCTTTTCCACAGCAGTGACCACATTCTCTCCACCAAAGAACAAACGGCAGAAGAAATACCGCAGTGTCATCTCAGATGTGTTTGATGGGACCATTGTCAGTTCTGTTCAGTGCCTCACCTGTGATCGGGTTAGTTCTTCATAAAGATAATAGGGCTGCTGTAGTAGGGAGAGGGGACATCCAGCCATCCCAAAAGTCCGAAAAAATGGACAGTAAGCTTTGTTGGTTGATCCCGATTTTCTTATACACTGTTGATTAATTTGTTGACAGTTTCATATCACATACTATGATAATTGTATAATGACAATAATATTCCATTACAAAGTGACATATCCTTATACCATGAGGAGATCTTATAGAAATGCGGCAATTTGTCCATAGCTCTCCTAAGATGAATCTGTACTATGTGTGTGTGTGTGTGTTTGGTGTCTTATCAGGTGTCTGTGACCCTGGAGAACTTCCAGGATATCTCATTGCCCATCCCGGGGAAAGAGGATCTGGCCAAGCTCCACTCCTCCACCCACCAGACCTCCCTGGTAAAGGCAGGATCCTGTGGGGAGGTTTATGCACCACAGGGTTGGATTGCCTTTGTCATGGAATACATCAAGAGGTGTGTGTGTATCATATGAACATTATATTTATTTACACTTTACATCATGCATTAGAAGCTGTTTACTTCTTTTTTTTATGTGCTGTGTCTGTTTCTGTATTCAGCTGGTTCTGGGGTCCTGTGGTTACTTTACAAGATTGCCTTGCAGCTTTCTTTGCCAGAGATGAACTAAAGGGTAAGGAAGTCGATGTGAATGTGTTCTACTAACACAAACACTAAGATTGATGTCTCAGTAACAGGGTTTGTTATTTTCTAGGAGACAACATGTACAGCTGTGAAAAATGCAAGAAGTAAGTGTCTCATTTTTGTTCCTTTGATGAATAATAGGCAAAACATTTCACATGAATTAAAAACAGAAGACAAATAGAAACGTAATGACTGCTTGTCTTTTTTCCTCTTAGATTACGCAACGGAGTCAAATTTTGCAAAATGCAAAGTTTGCCAGAGGTATACAGACAACTCTAGTACCTAATATCATGAAGAAATCAAATTCTTTTTCCCTGTGTCTTCACACACATGGTGTCTAAAATAAAATCCCTGTGTATTCCTTTGCTGCAGATCCTGTGTGTCCACTTGAAGCGCTTCAGACATGAACTAATGTTCTCTACCAAGATAAGCACACACGTCTCCTTTCCGCTCAAGGGCCTGGACCTGCAGCCTTTTCTGGCCAAAGACAGCTCCGCCCAGACCACCAACTACGACCTGCTGTCAGTCATCTGTCACCACGGCACTGCCAGCAGTGAGTGGGCACAGCCTCTCCCCTTCTGGGTGCATCTGTCATCAGTTGGCACATAGGAGCACCCTGCATTTATTAGCTTGTGGGAAAATTTCACATGTACTTGTTAGGTTCATGAATTCTGCTTTAACTCATTCCCACATTTGATCCCAGGTGGCCACTACATAGCCTACTGCAGGAACGATGTGAACAATCTGTGGTATGAATTTGATGACCAAAGTGTGACAGAGGTGTCTGAATCCTGTGTCCAGAATGCAGAAGCTTACGTGCTGTTCTATAAGTAAGCCATCACACCAGGGATCAATACTTAACCATGAATACAATAAGAATGTGTTTATCCCTGTGACATTTTAAGATTCACTGTGCTGCTTTAATATTCATAACTTAGATTTTATTTTGGTTACTCGGTAGCAGTAGTGTTTAATCTGTTGTCTGTTGCTGTCACAGAAAGAGCAATGAGGACGCAGTGAAAGAACGGAGGAGAGTGACAGGGTTATTCAACATAATGGAGCCCAGCCTTCTGCAGTTCTATATCTCTCGCCAGTGGCATAACAAGTTCAAGACTTTTGCCGAGCCGGGGCCTATTTCCAATGATGACTTCCTGTGTTCACATGGGGGTATGTATGACCACATCGTTTTCTCACTGAAACCACATAGAGGTCAATTTGTCTCCGAGCACGGATCCTATTTCTTGACCTGTATCCAACCGTCAGTGGAAGAAATGTGCTGTGCCCTCTCTAAAGGCAGCTTTCACTTTCATCTTGGCCAGGGGTTTTTGGTTCTGACAAAGACTGCAGAGTATTCCCTTCACAACATAGCAGACTTCAAAAGGGGGTTTTGCTTTTCTTGGTGCAGATGATACCTTCTTTCCCCTTTTAGCAGCAAAGAGGGGAGGATTCTAAACGGGTTTTTGCCAGACAAGCTCTTTTCTATTTCCACCCTCTACTCAGGGGATGCTGAAAATTATGAAATTGAAAATTATGTAAACGCATGATAAATCTGTTAGGCTTTAGTGTCAGCAGAGAATGTGTTTAATGGGTAAATAATCGCCTGTATGATGGTTTGTAGTAACTACCACATAGTACAAGGCTACTGAAGTACATAAGCAGAGATAATACAAGTGTAGTGAAACCATAATTGTTTTGCAGCAGTGCGGTCAGTTTTATTTACCTTGCAAATTAAAAAGTACCACCGCTTTTTTTCCACTTTGCTGTTCATAGCCAGGGGTGTGTTGGTTGATAGAGGGTAAACACATTTAAACATCACTTTGCTGCTTTGAAGTGTCTGCTGGGCCCTACTGCCAGACACTTTGTTTCTTATGAATTCAAGATCTCACATATTTAGCAGAATACTGTAAATATACATAAAGAACAACCTTAATATTTTAAGTGGAATATTGTAAATGTTAGGTCTGGGGAAAGAATACCACCACCCATATCTTTCTCACTTGGTAATTTTAGTTCAAGGAGACAATTTGACCTTTGAACTGCAAATTTTAGGAATTAAAGTCCTAAATTGTTTAGGTTTTTAATTAGAGAGCTTGATCCCTTACAAGGGCATTTTAGTGGTTTTAGAATAAACAGTGTGATCAAGATTGAAGCTGCAGATGCCAAAAATATCCACACGTTTAGTGCTTAGTATCTGTTAAGCTCCAATAAAAACACTGGATCCTCCACTTTCGATAATGGTACCTGATAGTGCCTTTCATTAGATCCTTCCTGCCTGCTAAATGTCAACCCCTTTCAAACCCACACTTCCAGTTTGTACTGCAGGCCCTCTTTTAAATATTCAGGTCCAAGTTGAGATAAGTCTGACATCATCAGGCTTATTTTCTCCGATTGTGAAAGCTTCCTCCAAAGCCATTAAAGGCAGTACACTGAGATATTGAGATAAGAGTGACTGTTCCTTCTAAGATTATGCCATTTGAGAGATTTTTAGAGGCCATCTCTACACACAGCCATTACCTTTTAAATGTCACTGTTCGTGTTTGATGGATGTTTCGCTGTTTCATCAGGTGTGCCACCTAACAAAGCAACACTCATTGATGACCTGGTGATAATGCTGCCCCAGAACGTGTGGGATCACCTTTACAGCAGGTACATCCAGTAAATACAGTAACTTAGGGGTTGACTGGAGGCTTTAAATATGTTCACTTCTCTGAGAGTTCATTTTCAAAATGTATAGTTCCAAATATAGTTGATTTGAACTGCTCCCTGCAGGTACGGAGGGGGACCAGCTGTCAACCACCTGTATGTTTGCCACACGTGCCAGACTGAGATAGAAAAACTGGAGAAACGGTGCAAATCAGAGCTCGACATGTTTGTCCGGGTAAGCGTTTTAACCAGATGTTGACCAGCAAAACCATGAGCAGTGAGAAGACAGAGCTTCAGCTAGGTAGAGTGAACATTGATATGTATGTTATGCATCAGTGAGTCTGTGTGCAGCCAGGGCTCATAGGTGTGTATAGACCTATTCTCTAGTCCAGGGGTGTCAAACTCAATCGCACAGGGGGCCAAAACTCAAAGCACACTTTAGGTCGCGGGCCGAACAGGATAAGAATTTATTGAAGACTAAAACCCAAATGTTTTTTGAACATAAATATGAATCGAAACAGACGGGATACAATATTACTCCAAAATAAATAAACTTGAACTTAAAATCAGCAGCCGTATTTCTGCTAAGGCTTACATTTGCAAACACCTGCTTTTTGTCTGGACACAAGACGTCGCACGCTTTCATCATGCCGCAATAAAAATTGCTTTCACAGCAGCTTCACTGTGTGATTTCACTTTGGTGAAAACGTCTGCTGTGATGTCAGATTCCTCTTCAACTCCTTGACCTTCTGTAGCTTCTGCTCTGCATTGACGTTTTTCAGCTTGTCCTCATGTTTTGTCTCGTAGTGCCGTTTTAGGTTATATTCCTTAATTACAGCCACATTAGCTCCACAAATAAGACACACAGGTTTACCAGCAATGTCAGTAAACATATACTCAGCCTCCCACTAGTTTTGAAAGGCTCTGTTTTCAGAATTAACTTTTCTCTTGGCCATTGTTAGGGGCTAGCTTTGACTTGAAATTAGGGTTGTATACATCAACAGACGCTTGATTGATCTGACGTAATTGACGCGGGAATGATCGCAGGTAGCCTATCGTTGGGTAAGGCAGCTGTTGCGCTGCATTATGGGATTTGTAGTTTGTGTGTTACCGCCACTTCATATCGCCGGGCTATAAAAAAAAAAAAAGATGTATAAAATGATCTCGCGGGCCGGATGTAATTGTACGCCGGGCCGGATGTGGCCCACGGGCCTTGAGTTTGACACGTGTTCTAGTCTATAACCAG
This sequence comes from Monopterus albus, assembly GCF_001952655.1. Lineage (NCBI taxonomy): Eukaryota > Metazoa > Chordata > Actinopteri > Synbranchiformes > Synbranchidae > Monopterus > Monopterus albus. The sequence continues at coordinate 383,907 of NW_018127894.1, read as the reverse complement.
TTGATAGGATGCATGTGTTGGGGCTCTTCACCTGGCAGGAGATGAGAGGTGTGAGCCTGATGAAAGCCTTATCATTAATGCATTGGGACAGATGCAGCTGTTATTGCCTACTCAGTCTGCCCACTCACACAATGGCTGCTCAGAAGGAGAAATAATGTTGTGTGTGTGTGTGTGTGTGTGTGTGTGTGTGAGTGAAAGAAAGAGCTTCAGTAAGCTAAGCAGAAGAACAGGGATTGTGTCCTTTCTAAGAAAGATGACATTGGTGCAGTGTGGTGTTCAGACAGTCTTCTAATTGGAATAATTACCACAGAGAATTGATGAGGTTTCTTCATCATCTCTCCTCTCAATCCTTTCATCCCCACTTATTTGTCTCCCCTATCTCTCCTGTTTCTCCTCCTCGTCCCTTTATACCCTTTCTCCTCCCCCTTGTCTCTACTGCTCACTCCTCCCCCATTTCCTCTCCCTCTCTTCCCTCTGTAGCTTAACAAGGCGTTCCAGGAGGAGGAGTCTCCAGTGGCCATATACTGCATCAGCATGCAGTGGTTTCGTGAGTGGGAGGGTTTTGTCAAAGGAAAAGACAATGGTAATTGAACGGAAGTCTTGTCTTTTCACCCCCAACCCTGTTTAAATGTCTGAATGTTTCCCACTTGACAGTCACAAATCTGATGCCTGGTTATTGTTTTATTCTATAAAAGCTACTGTGACAAGGTTTGATGTAAATTTCTCCAAACAAATGACATATATCAGGCCTATATTTTTTCCAGATAGGGGAATATGGCAGATAAACTGTTTTCTATGGGACATCCTGTTTTTACCAAAAGCCATACATGTTGAATAGAAACTCCAATTTCTCCTCTTGATTTAGCTTCAAAGAGTTTGCTTTGGTCTCCCAAGTCAAATTTCCCTCCTGCTACAGCAAAGCGAAGCATCAAAATGTATTTCATCTTTGTTCCACTTGTTCTCATTTGTTCTTCCCTTGCTTTGTGTTGTCATTTCTATTTATGACAGCTTACATGTGTCACGTCTGCAAGCGGCCTTTTTTCTCTGACTTCTGCTCCTCTAATATTTGTTTTCTTTGTGTAGCAAGCATTGCAGAAATTCCTTTTCATAGTGTGACAAAAACACTTGACATTTTAGCATCACTCCTGTTTGAAACAATCATTGAAAATACAGTATATTTGTGGAAAAAACAGGAATGCATTTTAATGCTATATATGACAACAAATTCTTTCTTCTTTGTTAAGATCCACCCGGACCCATTGATAATTCCAAGATTGCAACAAACAAGAACGGCCATTTAACACTTAAACAAGGTACTAACCTTTGTTTCTTTTATTTTATGCTGTAGAAACATAGTATTTTTAATGTAGCGCGAAGCCTCTGTGGATTGTAGTATTACCTTATGCTGTGTAGTCATTTGTAATATTCCAGTGTGTGTGTGTGCGCTTGCACTGACCTCGCAGGAGCCGACTCAGGGCAGATCTCTGAAGAGACATGGAACTTCCTCCACTCCATTTATGGCGGCGGCCCACTGGTGACAGTTCGGCCAAGCATCAGCCACCAGGAAGCAGAATCGTCCCACTCAGAGGAAAAGATTGAGGTGGAGACGCGCTCTGTTTAATCAAGCAGTCAACAGCAAACGATAGAAAACATTTAAGAAATGAAAAACCTTTTATTTTGCACTTGACTTTTATTTCAAAAGCATTGAAGCAAAGGACCTCATCTGTACTGCTCCATGACAGCCTTTGAGATCTGGAATTAACATGTTTGAGAAGGTTTGTCATGTTGTACAAATCTGTATAAAGAGCATTTAAATTTCTATTAGCACTGTAGTATTCATGTCAGGTTGTTTTAAGAGCCAAGCATTTAAAGTATGTGCAGCTAAAAATTCCACTGAATGCCATTTTCTTCTTGACCAAATGAGCACACATTGTTTGTCCATGTGTTTTGTGTTTCTGATACTGATGAATCAAAATTCATCTTGCTGTAGATATATCACATATTTTTCCTCTTGTAAGAGAATATTGTCCGATGAATGGTTAAGAGAGCAAAATGTGACACTTAAAGTGATAGAAATCACCTGGTAATGAAGGGACTAATTACTGAGTATCCTCAGGAATTAATTTTGTGTCTGTGTTTCTGTAGACATACAAATTGGCATGCTCACACAAATGTCTGGTTTGTATTTGAATGTACAAGTATTGATGGTATGTTGGTCAAGATTCAGCACTTGGTTATTTATCACAGAAGGGAGAGATTTAACATGATGTCAGAAGATTTTTGTAGAAATTACACACAAGCATAGTCTGTTAAAAATGCATGCTTTAACACTCAGGCCCAGTTTAACATCTCTTGTAACTGCATGTTAATGCAAAGTTGCTCATAAAATGTGCACGCAAATAACACTCTGGATTTGGCTCTATTGTCACTAAATAGTACAGCTACGGAAAGCATATTATACAATCAGCAGCAGCAGTCTAATTAGAGGCATTATTTTTGTGTATGGGGATAATGTTGCTTAGTGTGTTGGCTGATAGAGGGTAAACAATGCTGTACTGTATGTTCTTGCATATGGATGTCACATGAGTAAGACCTGATTTTTGCTGGCTGACACTATTAAAACTTGATAAAACATGTTGAACATTGTGGTCTCCTTGATTTTGTCTCGCTTCGCTGATTTCTGTTAGGTGGTTATTAGTCGCAAACAATGGGTAGATTTTTAGCTAGAAAAGTCAACTATACTGTGTATTGTTCGTCATAAAAGTGTCAGTAAACCATCATTAATTAGCCGAGCTGACCAGGACAGTGGCCGTTTGCACTCTTGCCATTTGCAAAAATGTACAGTATAGTGTTGCATTTTGGCGAGCGCCGTTGAATCGGCTCACACACCCGACTAGTTGACTGGAGTGAAAACATGGCTGCGGCCGAATGTGCAGCAAATTTACGGAAGTGAGGTATGTGTAATTCTTGAGCTATAAAAGCTATTTAGAAGTGGACCTCCAATTCGATAATTTTAGTACAGCAAATGACAAAACTTCAGCTTATTATCCCACCAAAAATGTCTATGACCGGCATTGTTGGCAGTACACAAATACATCGGCAAAGTTATGCGCCGAACAATCAGCTAGCTTGGCTAGCTAATATTGGGCTGCTGTTGTTAGCCTTAGCTGCTAACTGGTTACCCGTTGCCGTTTTGTTGGCTGATTGCTAACCATGCTACTTCTGTTTGTACGCCGCAGTTGAAATGTAAACCTCGGCGAAACACAATGTTGGTAACGATCCCCCCCTTCTATATAATGTATTGCTGGTGGGCTTGACGTCTGTATCAGTTGTCGAGCTAGCTAACATGTATCCGATTTTAGTAACGTTACCAGGGGGGCTGCATCTGAAATCGCTACGATTTCTTTTCTGCACGATGTGGGTAACGGGAAAACTAGCTGAGATGAAATAGCGGAGGTAACGTTAGCGAACTTGGCTAACTAGTCATTAACAGGAGCAAAAGAAAATTGGCATGGTGAGACAGAAGTGTACTTGTACGTTGGGTTCCATAGGAACCGTGTAAGATAACATTTGATATTCACAGGTGCAACAGTCTGCAATTTGGTGCGACAAGTGTTAATATTTTACATTTGAGAGCTAACGGTAAGTTAGTTTGCTAATGTTAGCCCGCTAGCAGCAAGCTAGGTCAAGTAACGCTTGCTTGTAAGTTGATCCAGGCTAACGTTTAGCTTGTTCGCCAGCTTTATGATCAAACTGGTTGTTTAGCCTAAACGTATGCCTGGAGTTAAACGGCAAACTTCAGCGCTGATCTGCTGTAAACTAATGTTATCTTAACCGGCTGCACGTGCAGCCGCACTGCTGTTTAGTTTAGCTAGTCACAGCATCCTCGTGCCTCCAACTTTATCGGTACTGAGCTTGCGGCAGCTGATTAGCTGGGATGTTGGGATTTGAGCGATTCTCATCGGCATGTATACCAACACCACTTCGTGGATTTTTTTTTGTTGTTGCTAGGGGGCCCCGTGGAAGTATTGAACTACAGGTCAGCACGAATTAACAGACAAACAGGATGGTAAAAATAGTACAAAGCTTGTTTGTTTATGATAAAAACAGATTTCTCACCCTAAACTGAGTTAGCCTAGCTGGTTTGCCAATAATAGCCCTAACATTTGCTTGGGAGGAGTATGTTTACTTGCGTGTATCTCGAGTTTACAGCCTTAATTTAAATGAAATCAATGTTTTCTTTTTGGAGGCAAATGACTCATGTGAGTCCTGGCCTGACACGACTATAGTAATGTCGTAAAACCACGTGTTTTACATAACTTGACAACCAAACGCGCTCCAGAGAACAACAGGAAGTGATTAGTTTGAGATTACTGTCACACATACAGACATTGATGAGAAAACCTGAATAAATGAGTGTGGAGGAAAAACATACTGAAAGCAGATGCTGGCATGGTTTAGGTCCACTTGTTTCATTACAGTGAATGGTCTGTAAATCATTACAGAGTTGTTCTGAGTGATCACCTTATGTTTAAATTATCTGCTCTGATGGGAATGGTCTCTTCCAGGATGACAGTGCCCCCATCCATAGGGCACAAGGGGGTCATTGAATATTTTGATGAGTATAAAAATTATATGACTCATATGCCATGGTCTTTGCAGTCACCAGATCTCAACCCAGTTGAACAGCTATGGGAAATTTTGGACTGACCTGTCAGTCTCCACCGCCATCATCAAAACACCATAAGGGAATAGCTTTTGTAAGAATGGTGTTCGTCCCTCCAGTAGAGTTCAGAGATGTGTAGAAATAATGCCAAGGCACTTTGAAGCTGTTTTAGTGGCCCAATACCTTACCAAGACCGTTTTCTTTTAATTTGTCACTCATCTGTAGATCCTGTCTATGTATCTGCAATGACTAATAACATATTTTGTCTGTGACAGTTTAAAGATGTATGGTTAAACTGCAGCTTGTGAGCAAAAGTTTATATTTTCCAACCTTGTCAGGATCAGTGGCTATACATGGCAGTATACTGTGTTAAGATTGTAATAAACTTGCCCAAACTATTGCAAAATGGTAAATCAGCATCTGTGGGGTTTACTGGGACCTCTACAATGCCTAAATCGTTTGAGTTCACTACACACTCCACATCGATTCAGACCTTTGTCATCTAAGGAATTTGTTTGAAGGCTTGTTTCAGATGAGCCAGATATCTGCAGAATTGGTCACCAGTGAGATTTTAATGCTGACTTGCTCTAATATAAAGCACACTGCCCCCTCCTGTCACCACCTGCTCTCTTTCGATTTCCAGGCAATGCGTAGTTTATCTCTTAACACACGCCCAGTGAATGACCCTCCACAAACCTTCTTGCGTACCAATTTGGTAACAGTGTGGACTAGAAAAAGCAAGATATACCACACATTGAGTCATTACACCTCTGTCAGAGCTGTAATTAATTTGAGCCCCTGTTCAATGTCCTCTTGTTCTCTATGGCCACCTATACCAAGTAGTAATGCAGTCGAATTCACGATATACTTCTCTTTTATAATTTTTTTCTATCAGGTAACTGAATGAAAGTGAATTAGTGATTTAATTGCAGCCCATAAACAACATGATAACAGCAGTCTATCTGAAGCTGCTGTGCTGCAGCGATGGGATCCAATTTTGTAATCGAGCTGTTACCTGCACAAAATCAACAGAAAAGCTTAGTTTTGGAGGAAAATGCTGGAAGTAAACCTGAAACAAGAGTAATGGATGCTTTTACACACTTTACTGACTGTGTGGACATACTAGGGTAGCCACACATCACAGCTTGCTTTTATGATATTTCATGGGTAATAAACTTAGTCTGATGTTTCCAGCAGGCATATGAATGGTGCATTACATTTATATTTATTAATTGAGGCCTGGCTAGCTGTGCAACAAAATTAATTATTGGGACAAGGAAGTGTAAGCAAATATTTAATGTAGTTAGTGAGCTCAGCTGTAACCCTGATAATTTGGAAGTAGTGATTAGTTTTGTTGTTTTTGAGATCATGTCTGATGAGCCAGCTTAATTCATTTTGTCATATTGAGTCTAAGAGTGAGTGCTGAGTAACCATCCCTCTGCTACCCCTATTGTGTTTGTCTCTCTTTCTGTCTCTGTTTTAATACATGGACAAATCGCATTAGCTTTCTCAGCTGAAGTCTTTAGCGGAGTGTGAGTAATATGTGCTTGTGATAGTGCTTCTTCCAGTTGACTATTCTGTTAAGCTCCCTGAAGGAATATTTATCAAAATGTATTTGTAGCTAGAGTAGCTTCTGGCTTTGATGTTGCTGTGTTAGCACAGTGTAGGAGAAGGGAGGGCTTGTCCCAGGAAAGGCAACAAGGAGCTTTTAAATCAGTTTTGACAGAGGTCGTCCCACAGAATTCCTTGTTAATTGATGCAGTAATTTCTCTCTTCCACAATGAGAGACTGTGACTATGTCCCATGTTCCGCAAACAACACCCACTGAGATCATCTCCTGAATGTCACTTTGATATCACCTTCAACACATCCTGTATCTATTATTATCTGTTGTTAGATTTACTAGTTGGAACCATGATCTAGTGACAAGTTTCTTGTGTGTGCTGATTGGAAATGTTCTTGGGAATTAGGCAACATATGCATGTGTTCTCGCCAAGGACAGGAATTATTTTTGTATACACCCACTGTAAATAAAAAAAAATCATTAACTGTTTGTTTACATGTTCACAGAATAGTGATTACTAATTACTGTACACTGATGTTAAGATTAATAAATGATTAGGGAATTAACAAGGTTAACAGTTGCAGATGGCCACAAAAATTTAGTTTTAAATGTTCTTCATGCTGAGTTTCAAACTTCAATGTAAGCTCTGGTGCTTGGATTATTATTTGTAATATGAAATCTACTTTGCTATTGTGTGTTTAGTTTTCCATGGTGGTGTTTTATATAATATATATATACTGTTTGTTTTTTAACACAATGACATGTGGTCCACTCCATCACTTATGCTGTGTGCAGAATCGAAATACTGAGAGAAACCAGAATAGGATGGCTGCATATGTACTGGTACATATACAGTATATATGCTGGGGAGTAACCCGCCTCTATTAATCAAGTTATGTTGTCTTAATTACGTCCTTAATATGAGTAAGAACCTGATAAAGGTGTTTACATGATATATTGAGTTTATCACTGATGCCATATTGTAGACTACATCTAAAATATTAGTGCATGGTGCCATTACCTGTGAAATTGATTACTCAGAATAAGAAATGCATGATTGACTAGTGTTAGTAGCTTTTGGATGCTATCATTTTTCACAGGGTTTTCTTCTTATGCACATTGTACTTCATCTGTAGGATACCTCAGCAACACACAGAGATTTTTGGGAGGCTTTGTTGTTCCTTAAACTGTGTCAGAAAGTTAATAGTTATGTCCTAAGCCTCCACACTTTAAGCCTGTAAGCCTTGTGTAGGATTCTTGTCAGAGCTTTTCAATTTTTGTATGTTCTGATAAGTTGTGGAAGGATTGCAGCCTGTTGGTTCTGGCCCACCTGTTAGAAGGAGATAAACAGCCTGCTGTGTGTGATGACAAATGTACATCTGCAGTGTTATCTCTGCTGAATTGGATGTGAGAATTACAGTGTAGCTTCTGTGTCAGAAATCATTCAACCAGTAAGCCATATTTATTCTCAGTGTGACAGAAAAAGCAGTAATGTCTGCAGGGAGGAAATAAATATACTCTCACTGAAACATGCACACATTTTGTATGATCACTTGCATGTATAGTCAGTTTTTTTTCTTTTATATAAAAATGCTCACTGCGCTGTAGTCACCCTTATCTCGAGTTATCACGTACACACAGAGGAGCCTCAAAGCTGTGCCATTTGTGAAATGTTGAAAGAGACTGTATGATTGGTCATTTAGGCTAAATGGGAGATCTGACCTTATTGTTTCCTGCTTTGATCTCCCACCTTGTAAATTTATGTCCTTTCTACAGACCTGGGATAAGACATTTCGTTTTGCCTGTGACAGAAGGTGTTGCTTAGCTACAGTGACAAGAGAAATCAATACCCCTGTGGTGTGAGCTGAGAAATGACCCGAGTAGTATTTAAAAAAGACCTTTTGGTGGCTTGCTTTTGTTTGAACCACTCCAGGGTAGTGTTGATGCATTCTTCTTTTTTTTTAGCTTTGCTGGAAAGTGAAATCAAGCAAACCTATAACCACTGCAATATTAGTGTTGGGGTGTAACCATTGGTCTGTGAAGATTTGCAGTGTTAAGTCATCACAGCACCTTAATAAAGAGCATGTATCTGTTTGTGTTGCAGGTGCCCATGTTCTGCTGCAGAGGAGAGAGCACCAGGATGAGGAGACTGTAGGCACCCGCCGTAGTATGGCCGCGTCTCGTTCCTCGCGTGTCACAAGGTCATCAGTGGGGCTCAATGGATTGGATGAAAACTTTTGTGGCCGAACCCTCAGGAACCGCAGCATCGCCCAGCCGGAGGAGACTTCAGTGTCTCTGCTACCTAGGGCTCGCTCGCCCAAGAAGAAGCAGGAAACGAAGCAGGACGCCAAGCAGGAGTCGAAGCAGGAGTCGAAGCAGGAGTCGAAGCAGGAGTCGAAGCAGGAGTCGAAGCAGGACGCCAAGCAGGACGCCAAGCAGGACTCGAAGCCAGACTCGAAGCAGGACGCCAAGCAGGACGCGAAACAGGAGTCAAAGCAGGAGGTCAAGCAAGAGTCAAAGCAAGATGTTAAGCGGGAGTCAAAGCACGATGCTCAACATGATACAATACAGCATGCGATGCAGGGCACTCAACAGGATGATCAGCGACAGAGTTTGTTGCAGGGAAAGGTAACTGACTCAAATGTTTTTCCAGCTGAGCCGGAGCAATGGACCAGCTCCAGGAAGCGGGGCGTGTCCTGTTTAGAAAAAGACATCAGCCCCGAGAAGTCTGAGAACTGTGATAGAGGGAAAGGGGCGCGGGATGCCTCTCCTCAAGTCAAAAGGACCAAGCGGTGCTCCCGCTCTGGAGAGTCTCAGGGACATGAGGAGGACCTTGAGCCTTTTAAACCTAGAAGTCCAGTCTCTGTCCCAGAGCCTAGCGGGGACAACAGTTGTGAAGAATTTCCCAACCAGAACTCTGCTAACATAGCTCCTGCCTCACCTGTCATCAGTAAAGAGGAAGGTGAGCCGAGGGGGGTGAAGGCAGAGGATGGTCATATGGCGTGTGATGGGGCATCTCAGCCCTCAAATGCTCACTTGACCTCTAATGGACTCAGAAAGAATAAGGCAGAGGAACCTAGCACCCTCAGTGAAGAGCTTAGTGTAAATCCCACCTCTGCCACCAACTGCCCGTCGCTGCTAAACGGTAGCCAGACAGGGGATCCCTCATCCCCTGACCCTCCTGTGCCTTGTAGAAACTCTGTCACTGGGCAGATGGAGGGCTCTGGCTCAGGGGAATCACCTGCCTCATCTGCACCAGCACCAGCACTTGAGGCTGCTCCAGAGGATCCTGTCCCTGAGTTGATAGTTGCCAAGGAGCAGGGGGTGGAGGAGATGGAGGTTGATGTGGTGGGGGGCCCCTTGTGTCTGGCCCATGAAGAACAGGTGACCGAGAGCGAAAGTGATACCAACGGCCATCCGCTAACACCAGTGCAGGAAGCCGTTGCCTCCACCTCCTCCACCACACCCAGTAGTCTAATCAACAGCAGTAACTCAGGAGAAACTACACCCCCACTAGTAACAACCCCATCCCCCACAGAGCCAGGGTGCAATCCCTCAATATCCAGCACGCCCCCCTCTTTCACAGAGCTCTACGAACACAGATACACCCTACGGACTTCACCCAGGAGGGCTCCGACTGGTAGCAAAGCCTCCTCCTCCAAACCCAGCTCTCCTCCTAGAGACAATGGTCCCTTAAGGGAAGAGGGGGAGGTGATGGTTGGGCTGGAGGAAGACTGCCCCATGGTGGAAGAACCTGCCCCCTCAGACTCTGTTGGCCCCTCCAATGAGGATCCGGTTTTTGTGGATCCTGGAGACAGTGCAGGTGGTGAGGTCAGTGGGCTGGTGGATGGCAAAGAGGCTGAGAGCAGAGAGGCGCTTGCACAGTGCCAGGCTGCTGAGGAGGAGGAGGAGGAAGATGAAGAGGAGGAGCCAGACGTGTATTACTTTGAGTCCGACCACCTGGCTCTTAAACACAACAAAGAGTATGTGTGAGCTCCCCAGGGATTCTCCTGTTTCCTCATCTTTTGTTGATGCAGCACTCACATGTTGATTACTAAATCCTGTGATTATTGCTGATTCTAGTCTGAGTTTGAAGAGTATCTGATATGGAATGTTCAGTGTTCTAAAACCTTAAATATTTTTCAGTTTAGTCATAGTCCAGTGTTTACGCCATATTATTGTGTTCAAAACATCCATGTACATCAATGTTTGTCAACCTTTTTTGTCTTGTAACCCCTTGAAATTAATCAGGATATGTCAGTGAGTTTTCTCCTCTAAACCTAAAATCGTTGAATTGGTAAAATGAAGAAATAAGCAAAGATTAGAGAAAAGTCAGGAAACGAAGAATCAATTTGAGCAGCAGACCATTATTTTGTTAATTATATTACAACCCCTCAGATTTATCTTCCAAATGGCATGATTGTTTATAGCTGATGAAGAGATCCTGGAAATCACTTAGAGGGCTGCTGTTTATTTCATAATAAGTCGTGATGCTGGCTTCATGTAGGTTTTTTTAGTGTGTGGCCAGTCAGTGCACACTTCCAGACACAAACATAAAGGAGCACTGAATTAGGATACAAGTGTATCTGGGTTTTTGCACCACCAACACATATACAGAGTGTTTAATTATTTCAGTTATTTCCGAGTCTTTTCTCATTCCTTATGTGAATATTTGTGTGCATCTAACTATAGCTCCTGTCTTATTTAGGTTTTACATGTTTCAGCATTTAATTTCCACCTTCAATCTGGTGTTGCGACTGTGTGAGTTAGCTGCCAGTTGTCAGATTTCCAATGTCGGTGGAGAATGGATGTTAAAATTACTGTTCTGATTGCTTCTGTTGTGTCTTTTCTCAGTATCGTGAGTTGTTTGAGAAGAGCAGGAATTCTCGGTGTAGGGCTTTGATCGTTTGTTTAGATGTCAGTTGTCATGCATGATGGGTTGTTAATGCTGGTGGACAGATCTCATGCTGTGTTCAGTCAGGCTCTAACTGCTCTGTGGCAGGTCAGCTTCATGATGCAACTTCGGAGGGCTTTTGGGGGTGGAGACATCAGCTGAATTCCTTTCGTCTCTGACATCAGAATTGTCTAGTGTTTCCAATTTGGATATTGTCTTTAGAATAATTTTTCACTGCTCTCGTATTGCAGTGTATTTCGATCACATTTTCTGTGACTTGCCAAGGTTTGGTTGTGCTGAGTAAGGAGATTTTTGAAGGCTCAGATCAATGCAGTGAAGAGTCATTTTAGGGAAGCTTGACTAGGCATTTTGGGGTTGCTGACACTGACATGATGTCTGTACAAAATATCTTTATTTGCATCATCAGTTTTGTGGATTTGACAAAGTAACCTCTGCCTCTATGTCATTTTCTTCAATCCTTCATTATTAGCAAAACAAAACTACTGTCCTGTCTGCTTTTTCATTTGGCACCAGTGTTTGTAAGTGGACCTGGGGCCCAGTAGGTGGGAATGGAACACCAGACTTGACACCTGGAGGGAGTCCAGTGTGCTGAGAATAAAATCCAAAACCAGCTCATTTCTTTGAAACAAATAAATGCACAGGTCATCTGTCCATCTGAGGAAGTGGGAATG
>NW_018127894.1:333329-372062 GCF_001952655.1 Monopterus albus | reverse complement strand
AGCTTACATTTGAAATAGAGTCACTCTGTACAGTTGCCCTGACAGATTTACAGGCTGCATTGTAGCACAGTACAAACTGATGCTGTTCAAGGTCAGCTGAGCCTCACGCAGTGTAAAAGGATGGTACCTGTAACTACCGAAGGGGTCTGAGGTTAAACACAGTTGATTTGTCTGAACATTTTTACTTGTGGGATTTTCAAATCACCGACAGCCGTTGAATAAATTGTGTCTTGTGCATTGATTTTCATTCATGTCCTGTTAGGAAAGATTGATCCACTTTGCTCCACTGAGCACCTGCATTAGCTTATAGCCATGTAGGATGCTGTCACAATCCTGTCGATTCCTCCAGCTCTGCTCACACTCTAAGGTCTTTGAGTCAGTGCTGCACTTGCTCTTTGAATGCTCAGTTTGCTGTTGCCTCAGGGTGTGAGCGGAAAGGTCAGACTTCTACAGTGCTGAAAGCTCCTCAAGCCTGAGGACAAGTGCTTGTCATGTGATGTGCACACTTACAAATCAGAGCAGTGTTGTAGTGGTTGTGTATTTTTTCTTACCAAGTACACTTTTATTTACTAGCTGCAGATTTTACCTAACACTGAAGATGCTGGGATGCTGGATATTTGCCAAAGCAGCTGGTTTAAGAAGATGCACACTTTTCAGCCACTGCCAAGTAGGGATGTAACGATGTTTGTAGTTCGCCATATTGCCATAAAAAATTTCTCATTACTGTCACGGGACTGACCGTATCTACCAGGACAATACATATGGTTATTTCACTCACGTAACTGTGTTCAGGTCAGAATTTGAAATATAGCTGATGCTCAGCTGATGGACTTTTTATCATGGCAATACTGTACTGTGAATTTTTGGTATCTTTACAGTCCTGCCAAGAATTCTGATACTCTAAACACATTATTTATAAAATAAGTGGATAGGAAAAGAGAACTTCTCTTGTCTTGTGCAACGTTTTAGACCATGATTGAGATAAGCATAGTTGGTGGTCTCAAGGTTTGATGTACTGCAACATTTCAAGTGTCAGGTTCATTCATGCTCATCTAAATTTGTTTCCCTCTGTGTCAGTTATCAGAGGCTGCTGCAGACCATCGGAGTTCTCGAGGCCCAGCGCACACAGGCCATTCTAGACCTGGAGACGTTGGCACGTCACCAGAGAGAGGCACTCACCAATCCCATCAGCTTTGTGGAGCAGCTGCAGAAACGGGTAAAAATAAAACAAATGCATGTCCTTGAAATGCTAAAATGCATAAATCTCGGGAGAAAACAGTAGAATGTTTTTAAACAACAAACCCCCTTATGTGCCTGAATTGCATAAAAATGTGTAAATACACTGTGAATGTGTTTTATTATATTGTCAATTCAGCCCCTCTCTGAAATATGGCACGTGAAATCTTGTTCTCGGTTTTTGCCTGAGTACCTGGCTTTTTGAAACATTAGTTGATTTGATGGCTGCAGATGGCTATTTCTTTCCCTCTATATGATACAACTGAGGTTGAATGTGAACCTTCTCCATCTTTTCCACTTGGGATCTCATTGATAGCTCGCTCCAAAGGGCATCAGGGCAAATCAGTAAACTACCCAGTACAGTCATGTCAGCGTGGCCACTAAAGCAATCAGAACATCTGAGGTAAAGCAAGTACCTGCTTAAAAACCAGCCCAGTGTGAAGATGACAGCTCTTCACAGCACTTGACTGTGAAGCAATTGTGCTTTTTTTTGTACTCACACATCTAGCCTTGTTGCCATGAGGTTTATAGAGGTCCATTAGTTTGATCCCCGATTCTTGTGATCCTCAGGTGAATTTGGATTTGCCGTGCCCCCAGAGAGTTGTCCAGCTCCCTGACATTGCATGGGACCAGTACACCTCAGGCCTTGGTGACTTTGAGAGGGAGTACTGCGACAAAAAACGCAAAACCAGGCATTTAAAGCTGATCTTTGACAAAGGCACGTATGAAGTTAGAAATTACTGTTAATTGAATTTAATGAAGATGATTTTTTTTGTATCTTGTGGGTTGCACAATACAATAAACACCAGAAAGACATTTAATGACATTCCACAGTTTTTAAAAATATGAATTCTGCTCGTTTTCTCACTGTAGGTTTGCCCGTTCGACCAAAAAGTCCTTTAGAGCCCAAGAAAGAGGGTGAATCTTCCACCATGTACTCCTCTCTGCCCACTAGTGATGCCCCTGAGAATGGCAGGCAAACACAGGTATGGCTCTGCCCTTATAAGACAAACACGATTCTGCTGTCATCACAGCTGCAGTTGTCTCCAAGCGCATCATTAGTGCAGCTACAGCTGTTTCTAATTGTACCTGGTGAGGCACTGATCTCCTGCAGGTTGCCCTACATTTCATTAGGTTGTTTCCATTTTACACTGCCTAGCCACCTCCATCTCCTTTATTCTTACTACCAGGCAAAGTTAAGCAAGCAGCAGGTGTGAGCACAAAAGATGGTATCTATGGAAACACGAGGGGACTGCCTCACCCACACCTCTAATTATTATGTCCTATCTTGTCCTCTGTTGTGTGTGTGTGTGTGTGTGTGTGTGTGTGTGTGTGTGTGTGTTTCACTTTTGATTGGTTAAGGGATTTGACACCACCAAACATTTAACAGTGAGCAGACAATGTGACTATTAATGTTGCTCTCCCTGTTAAATTGTACATTTGCATTCTGTTGGACTACACTGTCTGAATTCTAACAGGATTTTTTTTTTTTTTGTCCAAGGAGTTGCAGTCTTACATCTCGACATCACATCTGACAGCGTGCTTTCTCTGTCAAACTGACAGCTTCAGTGTTCCAGGCAGTTCATATGCATAGATCCCTTGAAATGGTGTAGTGCCCATTTTGTGTATCGTGTTAGTCTTAACAGGGCTGTTGCTTGTGTGTGTTTTTTTGACAGATGATCAGGGGGAGGATTTGTCACCCCAACAAGCCTGACACATTTAACCAGCTGTGGACTGTGGAGGAACAGGTAGGTAGTGTGTGAGCTGCACTGTATTTTATCAGAATAACATTTATCAAGCAAAGGCATTGCTTTGGTTTGATTGTTGTAAAACAACCTTGACATACTGTAACACACTTCTCCACATTTTCACAAGGATTGGAACAAGCATCCAAACAATCTAAGGACAATGAGCTCAGTGGAAACTTTTAAAGTTGATAGATATATTTTTGCAAAACCAGGATGTGATTTACCTGTTTTTGTTGATGAGCAGCAAAATATACCCAAATGTATATTAATTTGTGCTACCCACTTGTTTTATAGACTGGAAACTGTTGTATATCTGGTTTTTAATAAATCCTTAGATGCTGCATATTATTATATTTGCAGTAAGGATTTTTTTCACCTGATATTTTGTGTATTCTTTAGAAAAAACTAGAGCAGCTTCTTGTCAAATTCCCTCCTGAGGAAGTCGAGTCCAGAAGATGGCAGAAGATTGCTGATGAGCTGGGCAATCGGACAGCAAAACAGGTGACAGTGAGAATGTGGAGTGTACACTGTGCACTGCTAAAAGGCAAAGACTGACCTCTATGATAACTGTACCCCCTACATGTGCCTGACTTCAGTTAGTTCAAGCGGCTGTTCTTCAGTTATAGCCATTAATGTAGCCATTTTTGTGTTAAAACTTTCCAGGTTGCCAGTAGGGTTCAAAAGTACTTCATCAAACTGACAAAAGCTGGTATCCCTGTGCCTGGAAGAACACCCAACCTGTGCATGTACACTAAAAAGGTAACTCTTAACTCTCTGCCAAACCCTGTAACAACACCAGTTACTAATTTCATTAAAAGAAATGCTTTTCCTAATTAATGTAAGGCATCTTTAATTATCACCTGGGCAACTAATTAAATATCAACTTTCAGTGGAATTGTATTCTGATGATATGAGGATGATTTTGTGTAGAGAATAACTTATACTGGATATTTGAGGAAACTTTATTAAAAATACAAAGAAACAGACCTTTTAAATGTGGTGGTTAAGGAATTATGACTCAGTAATGTTGAAAAACAAGCTTAACCATGCTCTCTAGTGGACAAACTATGTAATGACAGCACAGTGTCTAAACTATCTCAAACATCTGAGTGTGTTTATTGCAGTCTCTAGGTACTTGTCGGCCAACATATGCCGATGATGCTATAGCCGTGGTGGAATACAGCTGATAATATTTCCAAGCTATCACATTATAATAGTTTCATATTGTTATTATTTTGCAACATCCTGATTATATCAGTGTTAGAAAGTGTATTTTTTAATAACCATGATATTGGTTTCAGCTTATTGCCTAGCCCTGTTGCATTGCGGGTTTAAGAAAACGTGTTAAAAATGATTTCCCACTTTTTTTTAATCGTACCTGTTTGCTCTCCAGTCATCCAATAAGAGGCAGCACCACCTTAACAAGCACCTCTACCGACCATCCACCTTCCTGACCTCCTATGAGCCTCCAGTCTACATGGAAGAAGATGACGAGCGCTCGACGTATTACGGCAGCGTGCAGGAACCCTCTGCTGATGACTCGGTCAGTCCTTTCGCATCACTGAACACCTACTGGAGGTCACAAAGCATTTGTTTTTATTTTGAAATATACTTCTTTTTGCACACATCCAGCCCCCGTTTTATTGATCCTTGGAGATTATTGTATATTTAAAAAAAAAAAAAAACTGACTGTGGTAGAATGCTGCTGAATCAAATCGGTCACAGGCACACATCTCCTTGTCTCTGAGTTCACAGTCTTACACTGTTCTTTTCTTCTAAGGAGTGACCTGTAAGATAAAGACTGTTTTGTGCTTTTGGGAGCTTGTTTTATACCTGACAGGTTCATTTCTGTTTCAGACGAGGCAAAATGCTCCCTGCCTTGTCACTTGTACCTGCTTTCATAAGACAGACTGTCCCTCACCCTCTTAACTCTACTTTAAATTCTTTTCTTTTTTTTTTTTGATGAAGTGAAGCATTAGGCTCACAACCGCACACGTCTGTGCTTTTTTGTTCACCCCTATCAGGGCAGTCTGTGCCATTGAAAACTGCTAAATCAGAGCAGGGGGGCCCAGGCAGCCCGGCCTCTTTTTTCATTTGAAATGCACGACTAGCGACGCTAGCCGTTATCCAAGCACTGACATTTTCTTTTTCCCTCTTTGATGGCAGTAACCTTTAAGTAAAACCGGTGGCCCTACTGAGAAGACAGGCTGCCGGTTCCACCAGCATATTAACAAAACCTCTGACACCACTGTTATGAAGTCAGGTCACAAAGGTGTTGCCAGCATGGGCCACAGTAATTTTTCACTTCACCAGGTTGTCCTTTACTTTGGCCCTGTTTGTGGGAAAGAATGAAAGTCTGCAGAAGAAAAGTGCATCAGAACTCGCACTAAACCATCTGTCAAGACCTGGAAGTGCAGCTCACAGTTTTGTTGAAAATAAGATGTTGCCCGTCACCACCTTTTTCCCTTCTTCTTCAGAAGGTGAAAGTTTGTACCGGCTACGTGTAGCAGACACTCAGTGTCTTTGTCAAGGACACCAGGATTTTCACTCAGTGCTCAGGCGAGCTCTGCTTACCACAACATTGCTGCATAAACAGAAGAGACCCTAGATTGGTTGTTAAGGATATGGTGCTCTTGTTCAGCTAAAATTAGACTGATCAATCTTGGCAGCAAATATTTGTTGGGGGTATAAAAAGATCTAGAGAATATCATTATGGAATAGCATCAGTGTATTCATATGGAGATGTTTGTGTGTCTTCCCATACTGCCAGGATGACGAGAGCGTACCTATGGAGCTAAGAAATTTGCCAGAATACAAAGAGCTTCTCGAGCTGAAGCGACTTAAAAAACAGAAGCTCCAGGAGATCCAGGAGGATAACGCCAGGGTGCGGCACATTGGCTATAAGGTGACTACATTGCATTTAATGACAACTTTAAAGCCAGGATTCTACATAAACACATCCCCTTAATGTATGAGGTGTGATGAAGTGACACCCTGAGTCACAGGGGCCTACATGTTAGTCAGCAGGGACAACATTTGTGTCCTAATTACACACTAGATGGCAACTGTAACAGTACTCTGAGTGTGCATGTTCACACTGTATAAAGTGTATTTAAAAAAAGGGCAGTATGCATCCTGGGAATTGCATGTGATGTTAGTACACTCTCTTGTGTAATTACAAATGTGTATTTTCCTCGATTTGAATGGAATTGATTACCTTACAAAAAGAAGGTATGTGTTTAGATGTTCACTGGGTTTGTTCAGTAAAGATGATCAACAAAACTCATCGTCTTAAAACATTCACTGTCAAGCGACTCTAAATTGAAAGACAACAAAGGAGGCATCACCGCCAGCTGTGTGTTACAGTACCTCTTGGACCTCAGATGCCTGGTCCACCTCTGGGCACTTACATAAGTGTTAACTTAGTGAGCAATAGTAAAGCCTTGTTTCACTCTAGAACTGGTAAAAAAAAAAAAAAATTTCAAATCTTTGTAACTTGCAGTACCACTAAAGTAACTGACGTGCTCAGGCGCCCATGTGGCTTTGCTCATCAAGACCAAGCAAAAAGAGCTTTAAGTTACGCATGGCAGACCATAAGGAAGGAGGACTATGCTATTGCATGTCATTACGCAACTGATCCAACATTATGTTCTGAAGATGTTGTATGTCTTTGTTTTGTGCAGTGTGACGTCTGTGGCATGGAGCCCATCCAGGGAGTGCGGTGGCATTGTCAGGACTGTCCACCTGGAGACTCAGTGGACTTCTGCTCCAACTGCTCTGACTGGTGAGCTCTTCCACACACAGACCTGGTGGTTAGGATGCAGCAAAACAGTGATACATGAGACAAAATTCATTTTCGCCAACTATCGGAGAGTTTTCCTTAGTGTTATACTGTGATGGCAACCCCTTCAAAATTGTGTGCATGTTAGACCATTATGGACAAGAACAAAACTACCTAAAATCGTAATGCAGCATTCAAAGTTCTAATATTTCTCTTTTCTCCTCTCTGATCTTCAGCTTGTTCAAGACAGAGACTCACAAGCCTAACCACCACCTGGAACCAGTGTACCAGCCAGAAACCTTTCTGGACAGAGACTACTGCCTGCCACAGAACACAGGCTACAACTACCTGGACCCTAACTACTTCCCAGCCAACAGATGACAGGGTCCCAGGCACCCCTAGCTCCAGGCTCTCTCCACATATCCCACAGGCCACTCGGTGCATGGCTCCATCCTCCAAGTCCAAGATAACCGCTTAACCCGCCGCCAGGCAGGAAGGCAGGCAGGCAGGCAGGCAGGCAGGCAGGGGCCCCAGAGCAGACCACAGTGCTGCTGGTGGGGGGGTTGTTGGTAAACTGGTCTCCCTGACTCGAGCAAAGGGCAGCCATGTTGGTTCCTCAGAACATGGGGGCCCCGCTCCACCTCAGCCAGGTTAATCAATGGATCTGTGATTTGAAACAATACACTATTTTTAAAAGCAAACAAACAAAAAAACAGAAGGCACACGACATTCCCAAACTCTGTGTCACCAGGAGGGCTGTTCCCGTTTCCCTTGTACCCCTCATTGCCCTCCAGTTACCTCCCTGTGCTGCTTCAAAACTGGAGAATTGACGGTCATTTTTGTAAGGCGCCACTTAATGGAAATGTGTGGTCAACCAGTCTGTCATAATGGACTGTGAAGCCATCGACTGAAATACACTCGGTGGTTTATGTGTGTATGTGATCTCCGTGTTATGCAAGATTGAAAAATGTTTTAGCTAGGTATCTGTAGATTGAGTATTTATGAGTTGCAGTGTCCTCAGCGGGAGTTGGGACTACTGCTAGACACTGAGTCGAGGCCGGTGCGGTTTTGTCTGCAGACACACCTGTATGTGTTAAACGGATTGTACACCATGCTTCAACATGGAGCAGTCACTACCACTGTCACACAACGCTGCTCTCTACCCACTCACACACAGATACTTTCATCTCTGTATCCTTTCCCTTTGCTCTCTCAACTAAAACAAGGAAGCACTACAGAATAGAGAGCAGATGTTTTTGAAGGCAGGGGAAAGGGAGCGTATGGAAATATACACAAGACTGTGTTTTTGTTTTCTCCTTCCCTCAATGTGTGCTGTTATTGATCATGTTGAGTGTACAAGTATATGGTGAAACGTAGCCAGCGCTAGTTGCTGTGTGCCATTAACAAAAAGGTGTTGTGGGGAATTCCACCTTTGAATTTGGCCACAATTTCCCACTTATCCTGCGTGGCGCCATTGACCCACATTGTCCTCCATTACTCATCCAGTCATCCTGCCTATAGATCTTTTAATTTTGCAGTCCACTTTAAAAAGTCAATTTAAAAGATTGTATTTTTATTAACTATTTAAAGAAAAAAATCGAGGTAGTGGTTGGTGCCTCCCCCATGGAACAACCCACACAATTTTATACTCATAGATTTTGTTGTGCTTGAGTAGACACCATTTTGTATGTTTCCCTCACCCCCCTCACCCCCTTTGCCCTGCTTCAGTATGTGTATAACAGTCTGTTCTTATGTAAAAAAACAAAAATAATAATAATGTAAAAAAAAAAATTGCTAGAGGAGAACAGTGGAAATAAAAGTATGTGAAAACAGTGTTTCTACACATGTGGTTCCTGCATTATCATTATTGTATGTCACTCTGAGTTTGAAATGGTCGAGCAGTTCAGAGCTGCAGATACATACAGCTTGGCTTTTAAGGAAGAGAAGAAGAAATGGCTACAGGCGCAAAGCAGCTGTAACTAGTATTTTTTTTTTAGCGTTGTAGATATCTCATTGTGAAATACAGTTTTCAGTGTGGCCTGCAAGTAACGACTGTTTAAAATCTGTCAACTGTTTTGTCAGTTGAATTATACAAGATGTAAAAATGGTATCAAAATGTACAGTGATTAAGATTGATATGTATTTTATTAGTAAGCACAACCTGATATCAGGTTTAATCTCATGCACCGGTTACTAAGACTTTCTGGTGTTATATCAGTTGCTAAAAGAAATTAAATTCTGTTTTCTGTGCTTCTTTATTGAATGAAAGTAATTTTGAATCTTCCAGGTAATTTTCAAATTCCTGAGTTCCTTTTCCCCCTTTCTCTATGTTCTCCCAACCTGTTCTTTGTCATAGGCACCACACTGAGTGTTGTAGTTACGTCATTTACTGACGTTGGATTCATGTACAGCATTAGCATAAAGTTGGACACGTATTGTTTATTTTATTGTGTTTTAAATAAGATTCTAAACTCTTCTCCCTTGGTCATCATTCATATAGTTTTAGCACAGCTGTTGTGAGCTTCTCACCAGCAGGTGGGGCTCCCAGACCAGCTGTCATCTCCTGTCCCCACACACACAAAACACAGAAGTGCACACACCTAGAAATCCTCCAAAATGCACTGGCTTTATTGAATGTTAAATACCAGACTCAAACAAGCACTTGTACGATGAGCTCGAAAACATACAAATGCAGTATTTTTTAATAATTGTAATTATTTTCAGCTTTTTATTTAATGCACAAAAGGCAGTTAAGCTTGATTGTATTTCTTGCATGCTTGTTACAATATAAAGCACGGTGCTGTGCATGAAAGCATGAACACACTGACATTTTCCACTTACTAACATGCGGGACCCCTCTCTCAGCTCCGCTCAGCTCAGGGGGTGGCAGAGCTTTAGAAACATGCTCTCAGTCACAGCAGGGGATGCTGTTTTCTCAGTACAGATACCTGCCTCGTTTGGCATATATTGAGGTCAAAGTATGAGAGAAAGAGACAACGCAAGTAGGTAAAGCAGAGTGTGACAGCTAGATGCCTTGTCAGAGTCGAGAGAGAGGTTTCACAAATTGCTGGGAGTGTTTCGAAACATCAGTCGGGACATGCATACCACTGGAGTTCAATGAGCATGTGTCTGGTGCAGGTGTGAGGTTACGTGGGTGCGTCTTCCTGGAGTGATACGGCAGAGAGAGCGGACCTCCTGGATCGCAGGATGTAGGGTGGGAGCGGCCCTGAGGAAACTGTACAAATCAGTAGGTGGAGCAGGACTCCATCGCCTGGCAGACCTGGGCGAACACTTCATCTGGTGACTTCTCGGCATCGATCTGCAGATGGAGACAAAGTGGCTGAGATGAGGCTTTTCAGAAGCCGTCAGTGCCTTCACATGCAGTCGAGGACAGCAGTCTGCTGCAAGCTCACATCAGACTGATGACCTCAATACCTGCTAAAGGGACAGTCACCCCCAGCCAGAAATTATGTGATTATCTACTGAGGTTACAGTGGAAACAACAGCAAGGTTTCTATGTAAGTTTCTATCAAAATGACATCTTGGGACAGCTCCAAAATGATTCTAAGATAGTACAGTACCCGGTGTAGAGATGACTGTATAGCTGTTTATTGTTTTAAATGTATGTTTTATATATATACAGGGAGTTGAACCTGTAACCCTGGCTGAGTTAGCTGCCTCTAGCTGCTCTCCTTTATCAAAAACAGCAACAACAACACAAGCTTACCATGTGCAGAAGCCTCTTGTGTTCATAGTGAGCTACCACTGCCTGGTCGTCGTTGCAGATGCTCTCAGCCCTACTGTGCGTGGGACTGAATCTGTCTGTACTGGAGCTGGATCTGCCATGGCACTGCAGACGACTGGACATGGTGTCGGCCAAGCAGTTCAGCACAAGAACCGCGCTGGGTTCACCCAGCTGATGCACACAGCACAGGAAAAGGAAAGTCACTCATCTCTCCAGTTAAACCACTGATCCTCAGGCTGCAGCTTCCTTTTTACTTTGTCTTTGTCATTCTAAACATGTCATTCCTGGTTGTCATGCATCCCCATTTTCTAAAATTATTATTATTTATTTTTTTTAAATTGCGTTAACACTATGAGTCATAGTTGACTGTCATTTTTCATGCTCATGTCATTGCTTCATGTCAAACAGCTTAACAAGCTTAGTGTTGCCTCTGCTTTCTTTCTTTCTTCACTTTGCACTCATTTAAGTTTTGTGAGTAAAATTTGTGTCTACTGGTGGATGGCTTGTTCTTCTTTTATTCATGTTCCTGACCACACGTCTGCTGTCTGGCCTGCCGGTCCAGTGCTCTGACCTTTTCCTCGTACATCTGCGCCTGTCTTAGGTCTCTGGGGAAGCCACTGATCACGAGACCTTTGCCCTGCCGTGCCAGTGACGCCACCGCATCACACAGAAGTTCCAGCAGTGTGTCCTGGAGGTCAAAAACACACATACAGCACAGGCATTAATTATCATTTGTACCCAACAAAGCAGGGATATAGATGTATTTTTGTGTATACATAAATACATTGAAAACATTCATAATCTGCAGGTTCACTGTGTCAATCAGCAGAAAGTTGCTCAGCCACTGTGTCAGTATCAAATGAAATACAAGCCTTACAAGTGATTTCTCAATTTTAAACTATCCATTAAAGACCGTGCTTTATGTCAAAATATAGGTTGAATTTTTGGTTGTGCTTATATGTTGTAAGTAAATAAAACTGTATTACATCAAAAACAAGTACAAAAGCCAAAATAACTTGTTAAGTGAGTTAAAACAGATGACATGCTATGACACTCGTGACATTATATGCTCTTTAGAATACAAATCAAACGCACCCTCTGCAATGAACCAGCCTATTTAAAGCTGTGATGTTGCACTGGTTCATCAGTGCTTGCCGCCCTGCTGCTAGTCTGCAAACTAGTCTGCTAACTAGTTTGCTAAGAGTATTAGCTGATATCAAGCTACGCTGCCAGGAGTCTTATCAGGTCAGTTCAGGAAGACTCTGAGGAGAAAACTGCTGTGCTTCTTGTTGCTGTACTTGTCACTGGAGACTGATTTGTTGTTTGTTATATTAGCTTCAACCACTTCAAACTGGAAGTCACGTTAGCCTGGCAACACTTCCCAAGGCTGTTCTCCAAAATGCTAGACTGGTTGCTTCACCTCAAAACTTCTGGTAAGTGTCTGTTGTATCTTTTCTCTCTTCACTCGATGTTTGTGTGTCATTGCTCTCCACAGTGTGCTCATGGTTGTCTGCTGTTTGCTAATTAGGCTAACTTTACTGTTGTGGTTGTTAAAGTTACTGTTCTTTTGGTTGCTTGGCTGCTGCTGATTTTTGTGAACATTATGGAGTGAACTGTGGTGTGGCCATGGATGGATTACTGAATGGGCCTGCAGGTTACAGGCCCAGGACTTTATTAGAAACTTGTGGCTTTTATTACTTGTGCATATTTTCTCCACAAACTTTATATTCAGAAAAACGTTGGAGATATAATTCAACGTATCACTTCTGTAGGTTTATGTAACTGATTTCTATAGTTTGGTATACTGATTTCATCTCCTCAGAGGTCAGTAGGTGTAATATCATCAAAGGTCAGATGCTCGATACTCCACTCAATAAGCTCCTGATCAATATGATTAGCACTGTGCAAAAGATAAATGACAGTCATTTGCCGGTATAGTTATCTCAACATCTGAGAGAAGAACTGGCAGGAAGGAAGAAGGAAAGAATAGTACCTGTAGTTTATGTTTTAGGCTCTGCAGTGACTGGAGTCATGACATGACCCTGCCAGATATTCTCTTAACCTAGACTGAGACCTGGAGCTGAGCCAGGTTTGATCTGCCAAAGATGCATCAAATTATGTGCTGCTCCCACACCCACAGGAAAAGACACTCCACTGCTATTTTAACACATTAAATATTGGGGATTTTTGCTCTTTGGCTTCAGCTCATGATGTACAGCTGCAAGAGAGTTTCTCCCTCTGGGATGTGTAATTCCATCTCTGCATGGTTGGACAATGGTCGCACATGTGAACCCCCCGCTAAATGTAAAAAAAAGTCTTTTTATATGTGTAGACATACAACACACATGGAGGCTGACAGTCTGCAGAGGGATTTCAGATCATGGAGAATATTAAATCACACTTTTAGTGTTGCCAGGCAACAGTTCAGTAACATTATAAATCAAACCCTCACCTTGTCAGTTTTTACAGTCTTAACACTGATGAGCCACATATGACTTGTCACTTTGAGATAAAACTCTGATGTGGGTGTGGTTTTGTGTTACAGTAGCTTCTGTAATGTGTGATCCCAGGGTGGGATTATTCACCCTGCTTTTCTCTCCCTCTCACCAACCAACTCACATAAAAACATAAAAATAAGTGTTTGGTGGTGGCTATGTTAATGAACACATGGGAAATGACTTTAATGCTCTGTAAGAAACTTAGGCAGCCGAGCCTTGCCTGCAGCCACTGGGATTTTCCACTGAGATGACAAAGTTAAAATAAATATTTGTGTGGGTGTCTCTTTTATGTCTTGTAAATCAGTTCAGTGCATCGCTTCTTTATCCTGAAATAATGGAAAACCTGAATGTCTCTCATAGTGTTTGTTGTTACCTCCACCAAAGGCAGGGATAATGTTTTTGCTGGCATTTGTTTGTTAGCATCATAACCCAAAAAGTAATGAATGGATTTTGATGACATTTTTTTAAGAGGTAGGGTATGGCCCTCGGAACAACCGATTAGATTTTAGTGCTGATCCATATCACCATCCAGATCCAGGAATTTTTAAAAAAAGATTCGTGGAAGTGCTGGAAAGGCTGTTTACTATATGTGAGCCCCCTTGTGGTGAAACTGTGCATCTGCATGGCTGAGCATTTTGAACACACACTCTGTGTGGGACAGCGACCGCTGCCTATTCACTGTCACTGGAAACTGAGTGCTGTCACTCAGTACACCCTGCTGCGTGAGACAGGGAGCTATGCCTGGTTCAGACTACACGTTTTTGTCTGATATGATGGTCACTATGTCAGATTACAAATACATTCTTGGACGTCGGTACCCGACACATCACAGCCTGCCATCATTCACAACTTGGAGGTGCCAGGGACTAGGAGAACGTAAACACAGAATAGCTTCTGTGGTGTGTGTGTTTGTGTGATACTGGGTGCTTGTGTTTAAAAAGCCAGTCACACAAAGAAGGCAGCAGCCTGTGTGTTGTCCGTCCTTCATAGAGAACTCAAGGCAGTGTTTTAAGCAGGTAGTAAAACCAGAAACTAATTGGGGTAGCCCTGATAGAGTAGCCACTTCCCAAGGCAGACCGTAAAAGACAATATGCCAACATTAGCTGTTGTCACTGTGATATTTAATGAATATGGTTCAGTCAAATATGCCAAAAATGTTGTGAACACAAGAGCCATCTGTGCTCCTGTCGGTCAGCGTTGGCCTGTCTCATTGTACAAGCAAGCGACTTTTGTCTCTGTACTTTGTCTCTTGTTGCTGTATGTGTGAATGTGATGGAAAAAATAATCTGCACTTTAAGTCAGATCAGAGCAACACATAATGGTTCAGTACTAGGTATGAGTATTTTCATATTTGTTCATCACTGTTTAGTTGTATTGTGTCTACACTCACCATGTTTGAAAAAATATTTTTATAGACTCAGCTGACACTGTGTCAAAAGCTTTCTTGAAGTTTAATTGATAGAAGCTGGTGGTGAAAAGGAGCAGGTTTAGCTATTTGCCTGTTCAGATATCAGCTCAGTACATGAGTAACAACCACAGCTGAAGTGACCTTGCAGTAGCAATAAGTCATCTGTGACTTTTATTTACCTGTGCTGCAGACGAAGGAGCTGTACAACTGACAGATCTGTGACAGTTTTCATATTTTCACAGCAGAGGTGAGTAGTCTTAAGTAATATATCACAAATTCTGTTGTGTCATTTCCTTTTCCGGCTCAAGAATGATTTGTTTGTCTCTGTAGCACAAGTGTGTTGACATCAGCAAGGTTTTCTCTCACAGTGGTTCAGGAAGGGTGGATGTGACTTATTTTTCCACAGTAATTTAAGGCCAGAAACTTCAGCAAGTGGACCTCACTTATTCACTGCTGTTGATTTAAAAACCTTGTCACCCTCCTGCCAGTACAGTACATACTGTAACAGTACATTTTGCAGCGCTGGGCAATACAAATTCTTAATCCACTTCTGAGCACTGCAGTTGACCCCCAGCACTCTTCTCATTAATGTGACATCAGCGTTTGCAGTATTGTTGATTACTTGTTAACATACAGTATGTAGCCACTGTGAATTTTAATGTGTTTGCTGCATACCTTCTAAAATCACCTTACTGTACCTAGCGTCTGGTGGACCGAGGCCACATTTGGCTACTGGCTAAAGTCGACTTTTTGCCCCGACACACACACATGTTTACATATTCTCAGATGGTGTGTTTTCCTCTGAGAGCCTTTGGAGTTGTAGATAATTTATCTGGTTTACACACTAGCAGTGAATTACTGTATCTAGCTCCAGTATAGGTTCTGACAGCTGGAACAGTGCACACAGATGTGTGATCTCTGTGAATGCCACTTTGAGCACTCTTGACTGTATAAGCTCTGTATTTCATTAGGTCCTTGGCAGGAAAACATCTCATATACTGTACTGTGGTATATCAGTATTTTCTTAGCCTGAGGGGAAAAAAAAAAAAGAGGTTTCATCTTTCAGCATGGAAGGACTTTCTGCTTTTTTCACTTTATCTTGGGGTGTTTATAAAATAATAATCTTGTAGGATCTTGTCTTTAAATGATTATTTTGTTGGCACAGCTTCCCGCTCAGCGCTGATGTTTTGATGTTTGTCTTCCCGGAGATTACCCCGCAGGCAAAAAGTGTGGGTGGTGGTTCTGTGACATTTTATTGTTCTTTATTCTTTGATTATCTGCTCAGAGATAGTGGCATTTCGCAGTCACTGCTTCTTCTCATATCAACTCCAAACAAACCACTTTTGCTTTCTATCCTCTGAATTTGTGAAAAGTGCATTTTTGAAAAACGGGTGCAGTTACCATTAAAACACAATATTTGAGTCGGTTTCCACACTGCAGTGCTGTAGGTCTGTTCACCTTGATCCCTCGTTTGTCTTTTCAAGCAATAGCCCTCAACTTGCAGAGCGATATGAGAAAATGGAAAAAGCTGTAGCTGGAAACAGTGCGGCTGAAAAGCCTTGCTGCCAATTTGTCAACTGCTTCACTGCAACAAAATATATCTGTGGCCCAAAAGATGTTTTTCTGACACACATAAGATTTTATGTGTAAATATTGAACGTTTGCCAGATGTTTTCAGAGCAAGTAATCTTTTCTTTCTGTGTCCACCTGAGCAAAGAAATGCACCATGTGATCAGCTTTCATTGGCATGATGGGCTGGCATCACTGGCATCTTTTTAAAGATATCATCCAGCTCCCTCAATTGAAGCTTAGTCTTGATGCCCTCTGCACGCTAGCTGGTCTTTGGCTAGCTTTTGTAAAGGCGCATTTAGACTGTTCAGCACCAACAATAGGTTTTACTTCATGTCAATAAATCAGGTTGTAGCACACAAGCTGAGCCAGTACCACACTGACCTCAGGCAGCTGCTCTCCTCTCTCCAGGATGTCCCGCAGGTGGCGTCCTCTGTTCCCATGGGACTGCAGCTCATTGCACAGCAGGTCACACGGGGTGACACGATGCAGGCCGAACCTCTCCTCCATCCGCTCACACTGGAAAGCCTTCCCTGAGCCTGCACCACCTGAGAGAGCACACACACAGGTACAATCAGAGGTCAGTCTACATCACACTGAAACAGCGCACGTAGATGGTGTGTGTGTGTGTGTGTATGAAAGAGAGTGAGACACAGTGCTACATGTGAGCATTTATGAGGGGAAAAGTGTGTGGGAGAGAGGCTAGAGATAAAGGGGGAGGACAGAAGAGAGGAAACATAGAGCAGGTGGGAAGGTGAGCTGTGTGTGTGCACCTGGTGTCTCTCACACTGCGGGGACTGAAACCTGTTTACACACTCGCACTGACCCTTAGGAGACCCTTGATTTAAAGTTAGGTTAGGGACAGGCAGTAGTGGTTATGGTTGGGGCAGCATGACGGTGCAGCTGTTAGTGCTGTCGCCTCAATACCTTTGGGTCTGGACAGTTGTTTGGACAGCACAAGCAACTTTAAGACATCTCCTTGGACTCTTGGTAGTCTACTCGTTAGCTGCAGTCTTTAAATGTACAATAACCAACCCTAACCTTAGTTTAAATAAAAGTTCAAACTTGACCTTAAAGCCATGCCTCACTTCTCAAACAAAGATGTTGTTACTTTCCTGGCACAAAATGCAAACTGTTTTTCACACACACAGGCATCATACATCCAAACATAAGGTGAATCCCAATTCCCCTATTTTATTGTTCCTTGATCCTCGCTCAACCCAAAAGTCGTTGCAGTCCACCGTGATGAAGGACATCCCAAAGCTCTTATTTCTGCTCCGAGGTGCGAGGAGGCTGCCTGGAGGAGATATGACCAGCGCATCCTTCGATGCAGTCAGTTACAGGTTGACCTGCCCCTTTGTCAGAAATCAGTTTGTGATTGGACGCTTCACATGAACAACTGTTGGAAATGATGTCTCGTGTCAGTTAAATTGCATTTCCTTGGTTCCTCTCTCCTCAAAGTTTCTCCTTGCATCGTACCTGGGCTGAGAATAAGGGTCTCTCTCATGTCTCTTATGACGATCGTTGTTTCCCACACTTGAAATGACCTCTTATAAGAGTCTTGAGATGTACCCTAATATTCAAGGGCAAGACACAAGTGAGGGAAATGTGGATCCAATTAGGAGAATTGGGATTCACCTATAAAATCATACAGACAAGGCAAAAAAAAAAAAAAATTACCAATCAGCCATCATTTAGTAATTCAGTTATAAATAATTTCTGGAGGTCGGGAAATAATTCAACAGCTCGACTGTGTGCAGGTGTTTTATCACAGGTATTATATGGCCATGAAGCTGTGTGACGCATCAATGGGAGGTGATGATCTATCATAACCAGCCTTGAGCCTGGTAATAAAACTCAGGAGCTGCTTCATATTCATCAATATTCTATGTTGCTGTCAGCACTCAAAACAAACATGCTCGTTGCCGTTTACTGAGAGCACAGACACATATGAGCTGGGTTTGGTTTGCTCGGGTAAAACCATGAAGTCAGAAAAGGTCTAAGAATTCAAGCAGAGGAGGTGATGAATTCATTTACTGGTCATACAAAAAAATTCTCTCAATTTATTACACCAGCCTCAAAATGCTCCATATGGTCTCCTCCTCGCTTCAAGTATTCCTGTGCTGCTCGACACCTCTGGCAGGAAGTCGAATAATGACCCGCTGGGGTTGAAGCAGAAGCCCCAAGGAGCTTGTTAGTGGCTCTGCTGGTCAGTTGGGGCAAACTTCAACCTCTCGCTGAAACCATCTGAAACTGAGAAATGTTACCTGGTCTTGAGAGAGGAGGAAGTGCATCTGTATTTATTCTACTACATGTTTACTCTTATTTTGTTTTGTTCCTTTACAAGTTAAAATTTTAGATAAAAACATAATGAAACATATCGGAGTAAGACAACGAAGAACTAGCTACAAGCATAAATAAAGTACAAAATAAATGGGATTGCACTTTTTCTTTAGTGAAGGTAGGAATATATTGGTTCTGCCATGTTTCTTTCTTTATATACATAAAAAGACCAAACTTTATAAAACTTGGGATTGGCTCCAGCGTCCTGCAACCCTTAACAGGATAACAGGTATCGATAGTGGATCTTAAAACTCACTTTTTAGTGACTACTGTTCTTTTTCTTTCATCATTAATCCTTATTTAAATGGCCCATGGCCTTGTTTTTTTTGACTTATCTACGTCACAGCGGTGAACTATCATCTTAAGACATAAAGCTAAAAAATGAGGTTAGAGGTTGTTAGAAAAGCATTGTTCAGAATAAGCGCACACACGTTTTATAGTGGTCTGTATTACTGTTGTGCACAGTGTGTAGTCACCAAATGCATGTTTAAGACCTCCAGTCAGAAATGCCATATTTAACAAAGGTCTTAACAAGCTCATGGAGTTAGTGTCATCTTCCAATCACTTATTTTGTCTGAGCTACAGTTTAAAATACCAGAAATTCAGTTGTATTAATATGAAATAAAACTTGCAAATCTGAACACTAGAGTGCTGGAATCTACAGATGTAATCTTACTTGTAAAACTAATATTCTTCTTAGTGACTGATTAATCAGTGAATACTCTGTGTGCTGCTAAATCCTCTATGTCTTAGTGGGGGTAAAAAAAAAAATCATTGAAAACTTTGACATGGGCTTAAACTCCGAGGTGTTTTTGTTTGTCACTGGCAATGTCTGACTCTAGAACATTGTTTTCCACCCAAGGCCACCAAAGTACAAAACTGCTATTGCATCAGTTCGAAACAACCGACATTACCTTTCACACCAGCAGCAGTGGCTTTTCACTATTCAAAGTCAAGTTCCAAGGGTAATGATAGTAGTTTTAGCCACAGAGAAGGAAAATGGAAGTGAGAACATGAGGAAAGAGAAACACGACGCACCAACACCTGTGAAACCTCACATTATTAACACCTTGCTCTGAACATGGCTTCAACTTTTCCACCTTTCCATGTTTTTAATAACCTGCCTGAGCAAACCTGCAATAAATGAGACCACCTAAGACTCTTCTCTCACAGCTTTTAAATAAAGCAAAAAGAATAATAATTTAGATCATTTACTGTTTCTTTTTTTTAACAATTGCTTTGGCACTAGTTTCCTTCATTTTTTTCAAAACTCTTAACACTTTTTCCAGTTGCTTGGAGACAATACATATAAACCAAAGATCATTTGTTCATTGAACTGAAATCACCAGTTCAGAATAACACACCATAAAAGTATTACCATTTCAAAATGCAATTAACACATTGCATTTGATTTATTGTTCATTTCATTCCAGCGATGTCTGTGATAGTCTCTCTACCGTGACATTACGTGCAGCACTACCATGAAACGAGTATCACATATTCTCTACTACAATATCTAATGGGTGTATTTACAACTAAACTGTGAAACTACTGCCATCTTGTGTGTGGGTGATCTAAAGAAATGTCTCCATGATTCTGTGAGTGCAGTGTTTGAATGTGAAATGTGATGTTTTGAACATTGGACAGCCTGTGTGACCACTGTGGTTTGTGGCTAGAGTTTTGAAAAATGTCATCAAGGTTCTGAAACTAATGCCAAAGTGATTGAAATAAAAAAAACAAACCAAACATTAAGTTACTGGTTAAATTCCACCTCTACGTGTTGTGTAAGTATTAGATGACTGGCACTGGCGAAGTCTACTGAAATGCTTCAAAAGAGTTGTTTTATAGTTTTGATTCAGCTTCCAGGAGGCGACGACACCTTTAATGTAGGGACTATTCTTCTAGATTTTCGGTATGAGCATATTTGTTTGGAACTGGAATTGATAAATGTATCCAGTCTAAGGTTTGTGCCCTGACATCATCACCACAACTTTCTTAGAAACTTGTATATAAAATGCCACAGTTTCCTTTTTTTGGACTTGAAGCCCTCCTGATGCTCTCTCTCATCAGTATCTCAGAAGGCAGGTAGACGAGTATTAAGTGACTCTGAGCCCGTCATCACCACATACAGTAAGAGGCGAGCGTCTGACAGATAACCTGGGTCTCCCTTGAAGCAGAGTGACAGGAGACTGGGGTCGGCAAGAGGACATGAACATTTTTATGTTGGAGCAAGAGGTTCTGTAAAAGACTTTTATTTAGATAACAATTTTGCCTGTTTTGGTAAACTGTTTAAAATACAGTCTAGCTCAATCTCACCTTTTGTGTTATCTCCAACATTTTGTGAGAGAAAACCGCCTCGTTTTGAGTCCACATGCAAGAAACAGTTTTTTTGGAGTTGCTAATTTTTAAGGATTCTATCTGTGAACGCTATCAAGACATGTTATGTGACAAAGTGCAGTCCTCTGTAGTCCTAGCTGCTTAATAAACAGCAGATACAAGTTACTGTGATTCAGTTTAAAGTGACCGACCTTTTCCATTACCCCAAAGCCAGGTTACTTAAATCTTGCCATCTGTGTCTATGGTATGTGATGAGTGTAAATCACATAAGGGCACACTGTTGCAGCAATTTGCACATTTCGGTCAAAAAGTCTTCAGTTTTCTTTCTGGCGTCTATCGCAGCACATGACTCTTCCTCCTGTCGGGGACTCGGCTGTTGTCCAACCCCACCCTGACATGTACATAAACCCCATTGTGTTTTAGAAGCTGGGTGCATGAGCTTGTTTCACTTTCCATATAGAGAAGCTGCATTTCACTGACTTTTAAAATGGCAGCATAGATGGGACGACACTTGGGGTCTTTTTCTGCAATATTTTGACTATCATCTCGACTTTATCAATGCTTAAATGCAGATTTTTCTTTTTGATGGGTTGCAAGTAATAATGACCTGTACTGTAGATGATATTTACAGCTTAGATCTTTAATGTTCTTCTGAGTATGTGTATGTGGATGAGTGCATTTGTATGAAAAATCTGTTAATACACCCTTTGGCCACTTTATTAGGTACACTTGTATGCAATTCAGTGCAACACTTCCATAATTGCCGTAAAGGTATAGATTCAATTGTATGTTTATTATTGAGGTCATGGTCAAAGGTGGTGTTGTACTGGGCTACATTATATTCAGAGGTGTTCCTAATATTCTGACCCTCTCATGTATGTAGCTGTGGAGGATAAATGTATAGAGGAGTGTAATACACCTATTAGTATTCATTCATTCATTTTCTACCGCTTAGTCCCTGAACGGGGTCACGGGGGGGGGGGCCGGAGCCAATCCCGGCCAGCAATCGGGCGAAGGCAGGGTACACCCTGGACAGGTCGCCAATCCATCGCAGGGCTAACACATAGACGAACAACCACACATGGGCAATTTAAAGACACCAGTCAACCTAAGCTGCATGTCTTTGGACTGTGGGAGGAAGCCGGAGTACCCGGAGAGAACCCACGCAAGCAGGGGGAGAACATGCAGACTCCACAACCCGAACCCGGAACCTTCTTGCTGTGAGGCAACGGTGCTAACCACTGTGCCACCGTGCTGCACCTATTAGTAGTACATGATAAATGCAGCATATGTAACAAGCTTGTGAAAATAAAATATTATCATTGAAAAGTAGCCAGACTCCATCTAGACTCAAATAAAACACTACATACAGTTTTAAACGCGTATTTTGATAGTTTTAATAAGTGATGTTTTGAGTGAAGTCTTTATCCTCTGCTGTTCTCTTCATATAATAACTTGCATCTTTTTGTTTGTTTGTTTGTTTTTTTTAACTGTTTAGCGGTGTTGAAATAATCCATGAAACTCTACAGGGGAACAGTTATGCTTTTTAAATGACTTCCTTAACTTGTTCTCTGTCTCTGTCTGAACTCAGTGAGAACAGACATCATCATTTTCCCTCCGTCAGCGCTCCTGAACTCCTTTTTCATCAGAGCTGCAGTCTTTTAAACATAGCTGAAAAATGTCAGTGGCTGATCAACTGATTGTCTCTTGTTACAGCGCTGTGCTCTGTGAATGAAACATCAGCCAGCAGCTGCTCATTATTATCGTGTGTGTGTGTGTGTGTGTGTGTGTGTGTGTGTGTGTGTGTGTGTGTGTGTGTGTGTGTGTGTGTGTGTGTGTGTGTGTGTGTGTGTGTGTGTGTGTGTGTGTGTGTGTGTGTGTGTGTGTTCAGCTCTTCCTAATGAAGTAGGCTCCACCAGTGCTGAGCTGTGTGTGTGTGTGTGCATGTACGTACCCATCATGAAGATGACCTTTGGTTTCCTCTGTTCTGTACCATAACCTGTCAGAGAAAAGAAACACGCGGTGCAGATCAGCACAGTGCGTGCACACACACACAAATGCAAATTCTTAAATGACGCTGGGCAGGATTCAGATCATTCTCACAGTTGGTATCACTTCTTAGTATTGTATATTGTACCAATACAAAACATGGACTGCGGGCATCCATTAAGGTACATCTCCAATAATCGCACCGACTGTCAGAGTTTCATCTGGAACAGTGAAGAGAACGTGTAGGATTATGTTGTACTAAACAAAACATTGTTCTTGTTATAAATGTGGCCAATGGAAATTTGCTGGCCAGTATGCCAACTACACACAGGGGCTTCTTTAACCAGACAGGGGTCCTCCTCCTCCATCCTGCCCTTTGCCTGCTGCAGGGTGACGTTAGCGTAGCTGATGAGATACGCGTCGCTGGTGACAATGAATCAAAAAGCCCTCCTCCCCCTCTATTACACAATCAATACTGCTGACGAACAGCAATGCTGCTGAAAACATACGTGGGGCTGCAGCCAGAGGTTCATTCAGGCATCTGGTGAATAACAGTTAGATGACACTTGCAGCAGTTATCGAGATGGAGCAATGTGTGTGTAATGAAATGCTGCTACTTTGTGAAAGAAGGCAGAAGGGCATAAATATGTATAGGCTAATAAAAGCTCTGGTGATAAGATGTGATGTAGAAGAAAGGTGGGGACAGCATTTGTTTGCCTGCCTTTATGCAGACAATCATTTCGTCCACTCACCTTCTGTGGCTCCTTCATTATACGCAGCTTCTTCCTCCTCTTCAACCTGGAGAACCAGAGAAGAATTAGTTTTATGTATGGTCTCATTTTTATTAGCATTTTTCTTTTTTTCAGTATGCTTCTCATCTATGTGATTTTACCCATGGCTGTCACTCAAAGCACATTTAAGCTTACAAGAGACACATATGACTTGGGCAAAACTATGTGGTCACCCATGTGTGGTTGTTGATTACTTAGACGCTATGGGCATTCATTTGTTGTAGCAGCCTCCAGGCTTTTGGTTGCAGGCACACCACAA
Source organism: Monopterus albus (assembly GCF_001952655.1). Taxonomy (NCBI): domain Eukaryota; kingdom Metazoa; phylum Chordata; class Actinopteri; order Synbranchiformes; family Synbranchidae; genus Monopterus; species Monopterus albus. The sequence continues at coordinate 348,358 of NW_018127894.1, read as the reverse complement.
GATCTGGGAGTGAAATTATCCAGTTACAGACTAGCACAAGTTTTGGTTACATTAAACTTTGGCCAACCTAAAGAACATGGCTTTGCGTAAAACAGCTCAAGTTTCAGGAAATACTTCTCTCTCTCAAAGAATTCACCACAGTTACAAGATCATTAGTCTTTGAAAACAGTATAAGAAACTCCCCGTATCATAAAATTTCAGGGCATTGCAGATCGGTGTCAGACATGAGGCTTCTTAATGCGGCAGAGCTTGGTACTTATGCTAACATGTCAGTCAGGCTCAGGACAGTGAAGCTTGATTTATGGGTCTGTGTTGATTCTATAAGATGGGCACAACATATGTAATGCATACCCTTGTACCCTACACCTAGCCTGTTGTGCACCTCTCCAGAAATGCAACTACTGTACATGTAATGGGGATGCGGAACGCAACAACTGTGATTGGCTGTATCATGTTTCCTCTTTTATGTCTCTCAGTGGCCTGACAAGCACAGAAAGTCCTCCCTCTTTTGGCCTCAGTCGGTTAAGTTTCAGTCACCTTTGTTAGTAAGTGGTAAAGAAATGCAACACTGTCACAGAAACCCCACTGCCATCTAGTGTCTCGGTGGTGTAATTGCAGAGTGACACATACATGCCACTTGCATAGCCTACGGCCTGGGCTCTGCGTAGAATCAGTGCATAAGCATAAATCCAGCTTTAGTAGTAAGGGGGCTAACCTTTTAGGCTTAAAAGTGGTCTACTTTTAGGTTTATGAAACTGTCTAATTTAGCAACATTAAGACTGGACTGACACTGCAGCCTCCAGTCTAAAATAGCTTTGTGAAACCAGACCCTGGCTTTGAGCATTGTCATGTTGAAACCACAAAGGACTTTTCTGAAATCATTGACATGAAGCAAACTGTCTTTAAAAACAACTGCATCCTGTTGCATTACGACCAGAAGAATGGGGTGTTCGCATATAACATTGTGAAAACAAGATACAGGAAATTGAACAAGAGAAACAAAAAAAAAAGAGCCTACAGTATTTGGGAAGGCACAAGAACCAAGATGGGAGGAAGAAAGAAAAGAGGATGTTTGAGAAAGAGAGAGTAAGACTGAGTGCTGAGTAAACCTCCAGTCTCCCTGGAGCAAACACATGACCTGAGTCAGGGGGATGACTTCAACTCTCAGCAGCCTCATTCACTGAATCATGATTACAGAGTTACAAATGCGTCAGAGTCAAACTCGGGCAGAAAAATTGGCTGAGAGACACTTAAATCTCTCTCGAGATGAAATATGATTCATTTGATTCAAGTGCACATCAACTGTTGCACATATTTGAGACCACTCTTAAAAATAATTCCTCCCAAATCTCATTGCTGCTCTTGCCATCTGCATCTTTCTGGTGCAAATGACCTGCTAACAACTCCAGTGGTGGCAATAAAAAAAAAAAAAAATCTGTAATTTGTATGAATTAACAGTCTGGTCACAGCGGGAACAGTCAAACATGTAAAAGCCTGGCTGATGTAACCGAAAGCCAAAGAAAGCTTACAGAATGAACAATTACTGTAGGATCACTGCTTGTCTTTGACGTATGTGTGTGTCTGTGTACAGAGGAGGACAACAGTCGGAGCCATGACCCGGATGAGAGGCTTTTAGGCTTGATAAAGAACCCCTCATTTAGCACAAGCATTATTTTTTTTTTATTAAAGGGAGACAAATTGTTCCCTAGAAAGTATAATACATGTATTTAAGTCCAATATCAAAATAAGACTGTATTACTGTGAATCCAACATTAAGTAAAGTGAGAATACAAATAACTAGAGGGAACAGAAGTAATTATATTGAGTTTTCACACATTCATGTTTAATAATTTAAATGAATGATTAGTAATTTGATTTGGGATAATCTCAAGGAATAATTTCTCTGCATAATTTTTTATGCAAATAAAGATGAGGCAGAGAGGGTTCAAAATTAAAATGTTAATGGATCTTTTAAACGATACATAGAAACCGATCAGTCATGCAAACACAAAGCTGTGGGAGAAAATGCCAAGAGTGCAGATCCACTTTTACGTTAACTGAGTTTTTCACCAGGATGTGCAAGTTCAGTGTTCCTTTAAATCTCAGACACTGATGTCACTATTGTTTTTCTCTAGTACAAACTGTGACAAAGCTGTGTTACCCAACACAACTTACAACACGATGTTGTTTGTTGGCAGTAGAATCCATTCAGATTGTCAGTACATTTACAAAACTGACTAGAGGCATGAAACAGGCATCTGGTAAGTCATGAGCAGGCAGCTATTACAGAAGACCCCAAACAATACATTACGTGCCTCCTGTGTTTCTTTTCAGTTCCCAACAAAAAGCAACTTTGTGAAAACCAAATATCCAACGTGACATTTTAGAGAAAAACATCAGTGTGTGCATAAATGCAGTGTGAGACAACTGTCGGTTAGCTTTGGTCTTCTCGTTCTCATACTGAGCCCAAGGACTTTAACTGAATTGTTTTCGTATTTCACTGAGCCGCAATGAATACACACCTCGATGTGCAAAAAGACAAAAGCAATCAAGAAAATAGACGTCTGGACACTGAGAGGGATTAGATGCTCCAGCCCAGGCTGAATAACAGAAACACCTTTCTGTTTAACACAGTATCAACAACAGAATTGTGGTAGATCTTATCATGATGATGTGTGTATAACTGGCCATTTTTCTAGTGAGGTTAATTTTAAAAAGTTACTTGACATAAAAGGGGTGTATTTTGGATTATATGACAGCTTTGATTGGCCGTCTGATGCTGTCACTCCACTTCTGGTCACTACTGCCACTACTGCACAGAATTTGGTTGCAAAAAAGCAAGATGGCCGCCGCCGTATTCACGATATGTTGGCTTCACGTTTGTATAGTGGAGGGAAGTGGTGATGTGATGTCAATGAGTGTAACTGATAAGGTGCTAGTTGAGTATGTGTGTCCAGAGATTACTCCCTTTGGAGAGGTTTTCTTATGCAAACTCCAGGTGGAGGGTCATTGATCTGTCTCATTGATATTATGAAATACTTCTGTCTCTCCTTCTTATACTTTGCACAGTAAATTAATTTAAATATTTTGTACCAGTAGCTGTATGGAAAGATGTACAGTGATCCAGCTGAACAGCCAGAAAACATCAGAAAAGAGCTCCATCTCATCTGCAGGTAGATGACTGAAGAAAAATGACCCCGCCCCCCTCGACTTTTCCATCTGTTGCCAGCTCTTGACTTCATATTGCTCTGATTCTGACTTCCAATGATTCAGACACGTGGCTGTTTGCAGATGGGTCAGCGTGAAGCTCCAGTTATATACAGTAGCGAATCAGAGCTCTGTCAGTGTTAAATAAATACCGTCAGTGTGGGGGAGTGCTGGGTGCCAACAACAAGCCATGTTGGCATGTGGGTACACCAACTGGCCCGATGACTCACAGAGAGAGAGAGAAACACACATTCGCAGCATGCACTGCTTAACACAATGAAGACCAGACATATACACATATATACACACACACAAACACTGTAAAGTATGACAGATTCTGCTTAATTCCTGGAAAGTTGATACTGTATGTTCATGATGGATAACAGGTATGCGATACACACAGCAACATATGTGCGGCCATAAACACACACTCCTACACAACATAAACCCTTTTCAGCCATGGGATATGTAGCGTTGCTGGCGTCATCAGTCTGTTGAAGAGACAGCTTTGTGTCATTTAAATGTGCAGTAGGTCATGTTTACGCTAATGTTCCTTACGGGTTACGAGTAGTTAACATTATTTCCACCTTTACCAGCTGCAACATTAAATGTGATGTACATAATAATTAGAATTCAGTAATATAATACATTATACTGTGAAATGTACCATTTTGCATAATAAGTACTTTTACTTTTGGTACTTTAAGTATGTTTTGATGCTACTACTTTTATGCTTTTACTCTGAATGCAAGATTTTACTTATAGTATTTTTACACTGTGGTATTGCTACTTTTACATAAGTAAAGGATCTGAGTACGTACTTCTTCCACCACTGGCCATTGTTTTGTTCATAAACCTAATTAAGTGGTTTATCTGGCAAAACGTAATGAAACCGTGATGGTTTCATTATCGTAATGTATATTTATGACAGTTTCCAAGACGATGGACTTCCAGTAGCTTGCTGCTAGCTAGCTGGCTGTTTATGGCTGTTTCCATGAGGACAAAAGTTTGTAAAGCTTGGCAGTGTGACATATGTTGTTGTTAATGTTGGTGGAGCTGTTGCAGTAGCTCTTGCTAGGAGCTCTATTTAATGAGCTGGCCCAGAGGGTCATATGAGAAGGAAGGGACAAACAACCACATATTGGTCATATAGGTTGGAGGATTTCTTGTTTCACTCATACTGGACTTTAACAAATCTGCAGTCTTTGAACTGCAGAGGAACCCTACATTTCCCACAATGCCCTTTGAGCACATCTAGGAGGATTGTCAGCAAAAAGAACAGAAAAACCTCTCATTACTCCAAATGTGGAATAAGTGTCCACTTATTATTCCACTGCTAGCATTGTAGTCACATCATTTAGATATCCTAAATTAGCTATTTTTGTTGTGTTGCATACAATATTTGTTGTGGTTCCTTTCCAAGTGAAATCAGACACAAACTGTGTGTGGCTCCTTTTAAATTAACACTTCAGTAGCTCTTTTCATCAAGTGTGAGAACTCGATGATATCCGTGATATTTCTGACCTGACATTTCAACTTGTGGCTGACGTGAGCAGGTTTTCCTCTCAGGAGAATGTCAATGTGGCTTTACTTGTTTGTTATATCAAAGGAGTGTCTGGTTTTACTTTGTGTCCTTGTACAGTATGTCCACGAGTGGGACTATAGTCCACATTCATTTGGACCATACTTTACATGAGTCAAACCACCTTATAAACAGTTGACAGTAAGAAAAAGAGGATTAGGAAAAACATAATTGCTTCATCAGTGAGTCACTGAATAGGATCCTACTGGGAAAACTGCAGAACTTCAGGCAATAGAGATTATGTCAAGCTATTGTTGGTAGGCGACAGCTTGACAAAGACGTGAGAATGAAGTTGTGAAGAGACGAGTGTTTGGAACATACTGAACATACATATAAATAGTGGAGAGGTGGACTGAGCCAAAGTGTTAGTTTCTATGCATATTTTGACACTTTTGTCACGGCTGTTGAAATGAAATTAATTATAACCACTATGGGCGATATTTACTAAACCTGGTACAAAATATTGCAACATTGCAAGTTTTTTTTTATTTAGCGGCATATTTACTTACACTGCTGACATGAATGAGCACAGCTGCACAGGTATTAATCTGAAAACCTCTGCTTAGTAAATGTTTGCTTTTTGATTGTGAGAGGTTGACACCAAAGCTAAAGCTTTTGTCTCATCTTTACCTGCTTCAAAGATTTCTGCTATAAACATAACTGTAGAAACACTAAAAATATATTTACATTAGTTATATTTAGCCAGTTATGAATGGGAATAAAAAAATATAGCATCAAATAAAAAATGGACTTTGAAAACTGGAGGAAAATGTCCGAGATTTGTCACCAGAGACCCAAAATAGCTGCTCTGCCCCTCTGTCAGTCTCCTCTGCCACCTTCTATGGATCAGTAGGCTAGCAAAATCCATCTCCGTCTCATATCTGACACCACAAATATGGGATGACTGCACTGTCTTTGCTTTACTTCACAGGGAGGGCTGCACAGGGACGTCACCGTCTTTAGTGAGCCAGTTGCCACCTTTTATTTGCAATATCCTTGTCCTCAAGCTGCTCTGTGGTTTCCTCTACAAGGATTATCTCCATATTGTATTGACAGACGTTTTCCTGGCTCTTGATGTCTCTGGGTTATGATGAATAGGTGACATCAGTCGATAAAGATTGCTCAGCCTCAGTGAAAGTTTACTTAACATGACTAAGAGTCTTGTGTTATAAAATCACAGTGGGCCAGGAAGCCCAGGAGACACTTAGCAGGATGTCGACTGGCAAGTAACAAGCACCCGGCTGTGAAAGTAATTCTGTTTGGGAACAGAGCTGGTGAAGATTAAACAGTGTCAGTTATATGAACATCACACATGGACAAAACAGGTTAGTAATGGCTGAATATCAAGGTAAGAGAGGAGTGGAGTAAATAGAAGTACTCTGCAGCAGTTCAGTTTCATATTGTGCTACTAGATTTCGACCAGGTTGTGTTGTTTTGTGCCAATAATCCATTTCCCTTCCCACATTTATGACACATCAGTCCAGTGTACTGGGCTGGAATCAGTGTTTGACAGGAAACTTAGGGGGCATGTTGTAGTCGGTGTGTTCCTTTTATCATATATTTTAGTTGGAGTGACCCCAGGATTCGAAGCTCTAGCTCTGACTCACATTTTAGATAAACGCCACAGACGCTCGTGAGGAAAATGTGCAAAACGGTAATAAAAAATAATAAAATAAGAAAAAAATTATATTATTAAAAGATTTTTAAATAGGAGTGGGGGAAAATGTTTTCTCAGTTGATACTGAATTACTGCTGAGCAAAATACTCAGACTTCTCCACCACTGAGCAGCCAATAGTAAACAAACACAGTTATGACAAACAGCTCCCAACTGTGAATTAAAGCCAGTGAATAAATGTGGGGAGGTGTGCAGCTGAGAGAGTGTACCTACCATCAAAACCATGCCTGTCTGGAAAACTATTAAATAACCCTCAAACAGCAAATACCAAGAAATAAAAAACTGAAAGATGCAGAGAGAGCCGTGCGATTTGTTTCTAGACACTTGAGGTCGGAAGTATTACATAACAACATCTCTGGACATGTGCCTCACTGAATCATCCAGCCTCTGAAATGAGTTCACTGTTTGCCATTTCTGAAAAGGTAATTTACAGCTTGTCAGTTCTCTTCTGCAAGAAAAAAAAAGTAGGCAGAGAAGATCTTAGAGAAGAGAGTTTTGTCATTAGAAATGAGGATTCAAAATTGGATTTCTATAATGAGACAAAAATGCCACTGTGAAAGGAAAGTAAGATTGTTATTAGGTTACTGATAATGAGAGTCTGTCATCATGTGTCTCTAAGCAGGAGATATTTGTTAACAGTCTTGTCTTGTCTTTTTACATTACAGTTAGTACACCATGTTACTTCCACTGGTTGAACAGGACTTTTTTTTGCTCCAGGGGCAAATGAAAGCCTTTCATTTAAGTACAGCGTCAGCACAGTCCATCAGACCAGAGCACTTTCCACTTTGAGTTAGCACTTCCCGAAGCTTCCGGCTGTATCCAGCAGCCGTCACTTAGCTGAGTAAGTGAATGCTGAATTTCTAGTTTCTGTCAAGAATGGGTCTCCACAGTCAACATGTAAAAATCAACTGCAGTCTTACCTCATCATACTTGCAAGCGACATCTGCCAGATTGCTGGTTTCACCCAGCAGGCTGAGGTCCAGCTCACTGAGGCCTGCAGAAACAGAAACGTCCACAGGATTCGTGAAACTTAATGCAGACATTCTGGGTGATGCTTATTTTGTTTCCTGTTGAGAGTTAGATGAGAAGCTCCACATGATTCATGTTCTGCATTAATGTGGAGCTAGGAGGTATTTTGGCTTCTTAGAGTCTCGCCTAGTTCAAATTATGTTTATATATCAACAGCTCATTTCCCCAGTTATGTTATGGGGACACATATACTTGCAAGATGGATCACGTTCAGAGCTGCAGCTAAACAAATGAATAATGAGGGTGGAGCAAGTGCTTGGATTTCCAAGAATTTGTTGCTGTTCCTTTAATAACCAAATTTAGGGGAACTTTTTAGCAACAGTGTTTGTTGAAATGATTAAAAGGAATATGAGATGGTATAACATGATCAGATTTGGCCTAAAAATCCAGTATCAAACAGTTATAACCAAGAACTACAACGGAAAGACAGCATCCATCCCTTTTCTCCTTGACCTCCTTCAAAGAAAGACAAAGATTGATTGCTGAAAATGTCCTAAATTTAAAGCGGCGGCATCTACACTACAAAAGATGTGGGATTTCTGTGCTGCGGGACATTTACAAGTTACATTATGACCAAAATCAAAGGCTGCTTTCAACCAAAACCAGACATATTTTGCCAGCTGGTGTCATTGTGTGCCAACAGTAATATATTTTTCTGTTAACAAAAAACCCTTTATGATCGCTACCTCTTGTGAAATCACTGCAGCAACACCTGCAGAGCGCTGACTGTTTGTATTTTTTAAACAGACATGACACCATTTCTGTCACCAAAGCTCTGTCTGGCACATTAAAAAAAAAAATTACCAGGTTTTTACATAATATGTGAGCATCAGTCTCCAACACTCCGTCTGAGTGATCAAACACTGATTCTAACCTTGTTGATTCAGTATTTTCTCACAAAGCCTGGCTAACCCTGCCTCACTGGTTGCTATGCCAACTCCCGTGGTAACCAGGGAGCTGGTGGGTGATGTGTTTGGTTTCACTTGTTGTTTTTTTTTCTTCTTGGGTAAGTGGAGAAGGCTTTCTACAGTGTACACATGCACTCATAGCTGTTTAGAAGTAATACAGTCCCTGAGGATGTTCTTTACTTTATCTGGAGGTATGTTAGGGTCTGATACATCTATTGCAAGACATCCCATCATTATGTGGCCCATAGCTGCTGTACATTATACACACGCAGTTGGCGTTTATTAAGTACACCGGGCTAACACTAATGCGGTCAAATCCTGCTGTCCTGTAACAAAACCTCCTTCATGAAGGTGTTAACATTGATGTAGAAGTGTTGATTCAACTGTATGATCATTTTGGAGGATGTAATTTGTGCTGCTGTTGAATTGTCCTGTGTTTTACAGAGAGGCGTATTCTGCTATTGAGTCATGATGATAATGGGGTGGACGGCACACATTTACTATGCAGCTCACATACCTTTTTCTTGCTGTGCAATGTAAAATGCAAATGACCCAACATTTTTACAATATATGGAGAAAATGCTACACCCACGGGAATTTGCTTATGTCTTCACTGTCATTGTATTATTTGTATTTGGTCTACACTTTTGAAAAATAGCTCCCAACAGGCACGTTTGTAATAGTGGATATGCTGGAGTAGAAAGCAAACATACTGTAACAGTGGCTGGGTTAAGAAGGGTTGAGAGACCAGAGCAGACACTGAACAGTCTCGCAAACCCCGACCTATATACCTCCTGCCCAGAGGGGCATTCTGGAGGACCACGCCAACAGTCTCTCTCCTCTGGCATGATGGGAAGTCCCGCCAGGCGCTACCACACCTCAGTGCTACAGTACCTTTCTCATATGCTTGGAAGATTGCTATTATTTTGCAAGGTCAAGCTAATCTTGACTTTGTAACGAGGAACCCAGTCATTCTTGTTTTAAACATTTAATCAACTTCACTTCCTTGGTTTTGTGTCCCAGTACTGTAGCCTGTAAGTACAGTGTTAACAAAACGCCTGGAGTTTAATTTATGTCTCTTTCTGCTAAAGTGTTCATCTGTCACAGTCTTGTTTTCTGAACCTACGTTTAAGTGCCAGAAGGAACCAGTGAATATTTTATTAGTACCTAGTTTATACAACAAAATTACACTGTATTATAAAGTTTTACAAGTAGTTTTTTATGCAAAACCTCTATGTTTTACTGGGCTACCCCCTTCCTCTGCATCTGAAAAACACAAACAAACCTTAGACTTCAGTAATTTTAGCAAAGTGCAATGCAAAGACAAATGAATGCACACAAAATGTCACCTCCACTTTGTTCCCAAAAACCATAATAGAATGAGCCTTGAGAGAAATGTAATTTACATATCAGGTTGAAATACTGCCCAAGCTAATTATACCAGATGCAATCGAGTTTTTACATGTGTGGTCATAAAACATCTCTTGAGGTGTCTCAGTCTCTTATAAAATCAGAGGCCATCTCACCGGCTGCAGGCTCTTTGGAGGGGAACAGCTTGTTGTCCAGAGTCATGCTGATGTCACAGAAGACCTCCTCTTCATCTCGGTCTGCATCCAGCTGAAAGCAGAAAAAAATATTTACTTTGATACTCCAGTGATTCAGAATTAGCTTTTTTCCAGATTAATTATTTGTGGAATATAAATTTTGTAGCTTTATACAGTAAAAAATAAAATAAATGATATGTATATAAACTGAATTTACACAGCAGATTTTCTGTAGACAATCTGTTACCACAGAGATCAAACTTTTGGACTGACATATGTAGATCTAATATGGAGGGAATGTTGTGATTTAATGAGCGATATTACAGTCAATGAAACATTACTATAAATACAATAAAAATGCACAGTACTTACTGCACCAGAGATAAAGTTAACAAACATGATAGAAATATCAGGGAACTGTTTTAAATCCTAATTTATGGCTGCTTCTTGGAACGACTCTATTAGATTAGTAATAATCAGAGAGATACTGGGAATAATCCATCAATTTGTATATTTCAAGATATATTATGGGAACCAAGGGGGTGTCATTCTTCCATCATTGCTATGTAAGAAAGCTGTTCTCAAATCCTTGAAATCCACATACCCTCAAACTATTACACTGCAAAAACAAATGCATTATAATTAGCAAAAGGCAACAACAACTGAAAAGAACAAATTAACGCAATTTGAAATCCTATGGGCAGAGGTATTGTAAGCAATGGGAACATAAAAATGTGGAAACCTAGTTTGAGGCTTTTGGTTTGTGGACAATAATATATGCCATACATACAGCATATCACGTACTTCATGTGAGCACTGATCATGAGGCTCACAATGTTGAGCTTGCTTGTTGTATATATGGAGTAAATGTGCATTTTGTTGTATGTTTTGTCATCAGGACTGTGGGTTTTTGCTTTGCTGATGCAGGAAGTGTGTGTAACGTAGAGTATATAAAATGGGAAACCTGAATTAAAGCCTAGTTAGCACCTAGTTTGACAGAAATAACCAATACACAAACATCATGACCTGAGCAAAGTGGACACGCTTAGCCAGTTAAGCTGCTGTGACATCAAGAATGAGCCTCATTATGAGATCAGACTTAAGAAATGAGCTCTCGTCCTGGGAGCAACACACTCAGATTATTTTGTAGTCAACACACATCGGTAGTTTTAATAACAATAGATGAATTAGCCTCCTGCCTGTCAGTTGGTTCCTGACAGTTGTGAGTAAATTAGAAGCTGATTGAAGCAGACCTCTCCTTCTCCCTTATCTGCTCCTTGGCTGCCCCTCTGCTCTCATCAGGGCTGATGAAAAGCAAGTGGAATGCAGAAGGCGACCTTGTGCATAAAAAAGTGAATACAAAAAAACAGACTGGATAAAACTGCTCTCAGTTTCAGGCGTGGGATTCTCATTAGGATTATTTTCTAGGATTATTTTGTGTCAGCAGTGGGAATGGAGGTCAGGCCAATGTAAGATAAGGATAGCTCCACAACCAGCACCTCCTCCTAAAGTTTCCATGGAAACAACCCAAAAAGGGCTTGTGTCTGATGTTTACTGTGTGAGAGAGGCCCCTGAGCACCCGAGGTCCCTGAAAGTTCACCTGCAGAAGAGGAGCAGAGGTGACCAAACTGAGGATTCCCCACAGAGTGTTGTATTCAGTAAACCCATCAGGGTACTCAGACCTCTATATCTGCCTTCAAGTGCAAGTAAAGTGACTGCATTGTCTTTTTAAACAAAATGCAGAGAGGCTCCGTATTATCCATTTACATGAGAAGCTGCACGACTTTCCTATTTAGAAGCTTTAGCTTCTTGTCAGTCCAGGAACTTGTCTGCCTCAGATTTCCCCCCTTTCCTTATGGGCATGGAGCTGTGCTGGGCGATAAACAAACCATATATATGTGCATAATTTGAACATATTCTTAACTCATTATACTATGTGATATTTCAGTCAGTAGGAAGAGCAGTGTGTGTTGCTCAGCACGCGTGTCTACCTCGATTAGGACTCATAAAACTAGGTCATGGCATAGCTTCAAAAGCATTGCTCTAGCCTCTGTCTCCTGATAAAAACATTAACAACCAGCCTGTCCTCATTCTCAGGGCATCAAATACCAGCGTTTTGTCAAGTACCTTTTGTGTCACATACAGATACCAACTGCTACCTTCAGACAAACAAGAGAGTGGTGTTTGAGTCCACCTAACCACACAGTCTTGGTGGCAAAGCAGCTTTTGTGTGTAAAGCCAAGGTGTTTCTTTAGGCTTTGTGAAGTACCTTTGATCCGAGTGGGTTCACACTGTTCTGTACAGAAAACACTATGCATCCTACATAGATGGCAGAGGCGGCGATTAGCGTCAGTATGAGACACAAAAGCACCACTACTTGGTGTCCTGGGATGAGAATGTGGAGCTTCAGCAGCTACAGTATGGAGATCCCACACAAAGACTTAAAGAACTGTGATTGGTCAACATGGACCCCTCGTGTTTGCGTATCATATCCCAGTGACTGCTGATAATGAAGACAGCATTAGGGATGTTGAGGAAATTCTTTGTAGTCTTCTCTTTTGCATTAACACTGACAACTTTCTGCTACCACAGTCACCACTCTCTGTCACAGTACACGGACAGACATAAACACCGTCCTGCACCGAGTGATAGACTCCGACCTTTTCAGGGTGCACCCCGTCTCTCACTCAGTGTCAGCTGGGATCAGCTGGATTGCATAGTCTCATACTCAGTAATGAGACCAGGCAGAATAAGTCACCTGGATATAACTCCAGTTCTGTATGTGCACAGCCCACAGTAAATTTAATTAACGCATGAGTCATCCCGATCTCAGTACATCCATTTGGTGTTGTGGTTGTGCTGTCTGTGAGTGGGACTCAACTCTGAGCTATGCTGTAGGTATCTGTGGCAGGACTGCTGTTAACTCAAGTATAAATCAGCCTGGTTATCATCTCATCCAAAGAACTGTTTTCCCTTCATGCACTGAATATATTAAAGGTATAAAAAGATGCATCTTTTTATGAAGATGTGGTGAAGTGAGGTAAAAGCCATCACCTGTCATCTCTCAAAGTAGATTAAAGGGAACAGATGAACCCAAGAAGGAGCCTCAAAGCTTTGAATGCGCTTAAAGCAGAAGCTTCTTTTGGACTCTGCAGCTCTTCTCAGGGGGATGTTTTGTGCCTCCAGAGAAATCTGTTTCATCATCTGAACAAATTCTTCTGAAGATATTCAAGTGTTTGAGCTGAACGGAACTTGGAAAGTTTAATCTAGTTATGTCAGTTATGTCGAGCTCAGAGTTGTCACACTTGTGAATAAGATGAGGAGGAAACAGAAGAGCTATAAATGTAATAGATGTAAAAATATATGCACCTGAATTGTTCTAAAGACTCAGTACTAATTTCACTCTTCACTTCATTTTTCCTCATCAAATTACCAAAATGAACATAGACACTCTCAAACACCACTTATGCCAGTACATCTTGATCAGATGCAGTATATCAAAACAGGGCCTGAAGACTGTAGTTCCTACCTTTACTGATTAGTTACAATGCCTGTATCTCATTTACAATTCAGGAAGAATGAACAAATACCGTCTAACCGTCCCCAGAGAGACAGAACACGAGGTCTCTCTTGTTTGTTTATATCTGTGTGGCATCAATCAGCATGTGAGAAGGAAGCTGGAGCTGAACTCACTCAGGGAATACTTAATTGGAGTCATTCTTTCTCTTAGAATGACAGGAACACAGACCACAGCAAACAATTATCTTTCCCTGCTGCAGTTTCCAGGTAGGGTTATTGTGCAGATGTGTGTGTTCGTTTTGATAAGTGGAGCCAGTCTACATGAAAACAGGCCATTCCTACACCACCTTCATCACTTTTATACACAAAAATCCAAGTGTCAGTGTCTGACATGCAGCTCAGAAATAATAACACAGAGCAACTGTACATCAACGGTGACAGAAATAGGACACGTCAATTCAATAACAGCACCAGCTGTTTATTTGTATTGGTGTAATTATTGGTATGAACGTAAAAGATATTAGTGATTTAAATTGCCATTTTGATTGTACTGAAAGAATGTTTTAATTGTGATGCTGATGTTTTTAATTTATTTTTGTAATTTGTTTTAACTGGACCCCAGAAAGACTAGCTTTCTTGGTTGGAAGCTAATGGGGTATCCAATAAACCAATAAACCAGAAGTAATAAACTCGTAGACTCATGAGTTGACAGCTCAGCCATTCCAATTCGGTATCCATGATGTAGCGCAATCACTCAGCACGATTGTTCTTTTGCAGAATTATGCCTCCCTGTATTGGACCTGGCATTTAAAATGAAAGGATCATTTTCACACAAAAGCTTTTTGCTGAGCAAAAGCAATTATGCCGCAGAGGTTATTGCATTCATTACTCAAAAACATATCGATTCGTTCTGCAGTAATTACTGAAGAGCAGGAGGAAATAAGGGTCCAGTTCGACTCAAAGATGAACTAATTAGATTTTGGTAGTCAAAGGTCAAGGTCAGTGACCTCAGGTTTGTCCCGCTTCCATGAATTTGACTGGTTGGCGAGGCACAGAATCACAAAGCGGTATTCTAGTTTATAATGCAGGTATGGTATCGATGCTGCTCATTCATTAATTCATCGTAAACCGAATATGTAGAGAGATACTCGCCTGTTTACACAGCACAGGTGGACTAATCAGGTGTCAACAATAAATAGAGAGAAACCAAGAACTGAGATGTTACGGCTCAGCTGGGATTTATAATTAATCATCTATAACCCAGCAGTAACGGTTTGATTCTTTAATGATGGTTTTTCCATGGGTGGCAGCGAGTCAGTGTCTCAATTTATCCAAAGAACACAAGATAGTAGGAAAAATCTTAGCAGAGGGGGTTCATGTGGATAAACATCATATTTTGTAGTCTGACGTCGCCTGTTCACAACAGTCTCCTATCAGAGCATGTTCACCGCTGCCTGTTTGTCCATTTTACACCTATGTAAGAAAGAGTAAACTGGGATATTTGGATAAAAGGCAAGTCCTCTGTTCAGGCTTATAGTAAATCCACATGCACTCAGGATCTCTG
>NW_018127894.1:320175-333292 GCF_001952655.1 Monopterus albus | reverse complement strand
AACGCATACAAAGACAAACACTTTTTTCTTCTACATGTGTCAGTGGAAAGACAGCACACATCATACTGTACCATCTCTGACTGTATCACCTACACATTTACTGTAAATATACTGTAGATAGCTTTTCACAACACAGCTCTTACAATTTTATTTCTAATGAACAAGAACTGCCCAAGTGTTGAGCTTGGACATCATCTGTCATGAAGTTGTTCTTTTAAAAGCGCTTCAGTCTGTGCCAACCTTTGAATTCCGAGGTGTCAAACGTGCGTGATTGCTTTGGCGATTTGACAATCAAGAGAGAAGCTGAGATTGAAGAGGGAGTGACGCTGTTAGTCTGAGTCTGCTGTGCCACACGGGGTCTGGCAGCAGCGATTCACACAAGGGAAATTCTATCGATAAGTCCAGAAAATATTCAAATCTCTCAGGTAGCGTCCTTCATTCACAGGTATGGAGAGAGGAAATAGGTTCTACTCAAGGTGTTTCCATTAAAATACATGGGATTACAAAGCATCAGTGGACCTTTATATGTTACATATTTCTGCAGTTTAACATGATACACAGCTCTGTGTTAGCAGTATCTACATTTGTCAGTTGACCTACTGACATACTGTGTGGAGTAGGTGTGTTACATCTACCATAATCTAGTCACTAGAGAACAAATATTTAGGTTTCATCCTGATCAACTTCATTACTCCAAAATCCCAAAAATGGTGGGTAAGTTTGACCCAGTAGTTGTAGGTTTTAATACTGATAGTCACACTCAGGACCAGTAACACAGCAGCCTTTCAGTTCTCCTGGTGTGTCTCTTTATTGCTATATGATGACTCACAGCTTTCTGAGAAGTCTTACTGTGCCACCTTAAGCACCAGACTGTGTGCTGGAAGTAATTTAAGACTGAACAACAGTTCCTCCAGTTAAACTAGAACCACAAATCTGTGATGCTGCATCTCAACTTACATTTTTATTGTGGTGTCACTACAATGGTTTAAGCTTTTCATCATTTTAAGAAGATAAGCTCTGCTCTTTAAAGATGCTCAAAGTGCCACAGCTGCTATAGATTTTGTCTTGTTCAAAAAACCTTTAGACAAATGATGGAATGCATAATTTCAGCAGCTGGGCTTTAAAACAGAATTAAGAGACAGGACGGCATCACGCCTCCTTTAACCTCCCCATGCTGGCTGCCTGTTTGTGTTAGAATTAATTTTGAAACTTACATGGCCTAACACCTACACAGCTACAGTATCTGATTCCTCTGTCTTGTCTTTGCTTTTATCCGCCTCTGTTTTAGCTGTTTTCTTCCTCATTGTTTTCCTTTCTTTTGTGTTTTCGTGCTTTGTAACCTTGGTTGGGAGGAGAAGGGGGCTTTTCTTAGCTGTAGATAGTCTACACTACTTGTCCATCAGGGAATACATAGGCTTCTTTTAACTGGCAAGATTAAATACTGTAATTGCAACTCATATTGTACAACAAAACCCACGCAGATCTGACAGGACACTTTGTGGTTTGTACGTTCCTGCCAACATTAAAGGAAAAGAAAATATTCAGTTAAACACTTTATACTATAAAAACAACAGTTGTAATAGTTTGTCTAACGTTTCGTGCCTGTTTTGTTGTTAAGGGGTGTTACTGTTATAAAAGTGGAAAAAACTGTGTACAACACAACGTTGAGATATATTCAACACCTGCTGCAAATAGGAAATTCACAAAATTTGACAGTAGGTGGTTGAACTCTTGGTTCAACAGGTTTTCAAACATCAATAAACAGTTTTGATACTGATATTAATCTTTAATTTGTGAATTGTAATTTTTGTGCAAAACTGCCCTAAATTCACAGGTTTCAAATTTTAAAATGTGAATTTTTCTTTTTTTCTTTTTTTAGGCTCTTAATAGAAAACTGAAAAGACACTATGACAGGACTGAGCTTTGATACTCAACACTGAACGTCAGTTGTGAATGAAACAAATTCAGAGAGAAGTGGTTGAAATCTCAACCCAACTCAGCAAATCATCACAAAATAACTCTAGGATGCAATGTGTACATTATGAGTAACACAGCTGCTTTACTCCTCTATTATTAGATACTAATGAAAGAGTCTGTTGGGTGTGTGATTGCAGGTAAACAGGGGAGCGGTTCTGAGACACTGGAACACACTGGTGAGTTTTCTCAGACAGATCAATATGCCTCCCACTAGAAGAGAGGGCAGCCACTTCCTGTTAGCTGCAGGAGCCAGTAGTTCTATTAGCACCCGCCCCACGCATATCATGGATAACTCGTCGCACCTCTGCACCAAACCACATGATCTGATGAAGATCCCAGTGGCCCCCAATTAACACTCAGTCCTCTTTTCTAACAGCAAGAATCTGATTTTCACCTTGCAAAGCAATCAGCAGATAAACAGATACAGTATGAAAAGATTCATGACCCTTGAGTGTGTCTGCACACTCCTTCTGATGACTTGTGAACGTGTGTTAGGAAAGATAATATCTTTGGTTATGTTAACATGATAAATACAGTATGTACACACCAGTAAGTGTGCATCCAAACAAACAGAGCTGTGAATTCTGAACTATTCTGCAAAACTCAATCACAATAAATGACATTCTTGCTTGAAACATTTCTTTCAAAAAGGATTTTCCTCATTTCATGACCATGCTCATAGTGTAGAGACAGACGAGAAACAATAGAGAATGTAATGTGCAGCAAAGGTCCCCTGCTGAAATTGCACCAGGGATGCTGCAGTTAGATTTTATGCATTTTAACCACAAACCTGACGCCAATATTTTTAAATAACTGACTTCTGCTTCAATATCCACACATGTCAGTTACTGTCTTATTGGCAGTTGAATAGTTCAGCCCTAAAGAAACTAACTAGGGACAATTTTTTTAGTTCCTGATCAGTGTTCTTTAACACTGGGTACCTACTAATGTCAAGTCTTCTGCTTACCTTAATGTACAGTAGTCTATCAGACACACTGAAATGTCACTGTAACATACTAAATTCGGCAAGCCTTATTTTTCACAAGCTGATCCAAATGCTGAGGGTTCAAACCTATAAAGTTTATCACCTTAAATGACTGATATGAATTAAAGTGTAAGTGGAGTGTGCGACTCCTGAAAATTGATGCAATTCACTAGAGATAAGGCATTTAACTCTGTTGGAGCTGGTGAACTTGCCCTGCTCACTCTGTACAGTGTTGTTACAGAATGGAAATTGCAAGTACAGACTTGCAGAGATCATTTAACCAGAGAATAGACAAGTTGAGTTAATGCTGATTAGTGACAGCTGATATGATCTGCCACCATTTTAACTGGTGAGAATGACAGTTAGCACCAGCTAAATTTGATAAGGTGCTATATGAATGCTGTGTTTGTCAGATATTAATCTGAGTTTTGTGAATTTGTGTCATTTGCCAAAATTTGCGTGAGTGCAATTTTTAACATTCTTACACAGTAAGTATGAGTGAAATGCTGCACTGAGTACAGCAAATACAGGGACCCCAGGATCAGTGTCTTGATGGGAAACCTTTATTGCTGCTGTATAACTGACTTAACTCTAAACAATATGGAAATGCATAAAAAATAGTGGATATAGTGTTTCTTTACTGTCATGGAACCTGTTCTACAAGTGTACAACTAGAGCTGCAACAATTAGTTCATCATCATTCAATGTTCAAGATACACTGGAAATAAGAATCCACTTAAGTGCCTTTTCTTTTAGCTAAATCATATTACTTTTAATATACTTTTAAGAATTGCACCTAACTCTTTCACCATCACTATGTTCTATACCACATGTTGTGAATGCAGCTGTCAATCTCCTGTTTCTGGCATAAAACTCAGATGTGCTACACATACATCCACAAACCTGGCCTCCACACTATTTCTTCCTGCTACACAATACTTCCTGTGCCAGCACTGAGCGTTGACATGACAAGTTCTTGCAATATGAGTGTAATTTTGAGGGGAATCTGTCTTCTTTCCAAACAAGCACAAAAACAAGACATGCAGTACAGTATAGTGTATTATCATGTTTCCCTTTCTTTCCATTGGCACTTACCGTAACAATAAGCCCCCTCTCCTGGAAGTATTTCACCAGAGGAATGGTGTTTTGTTTGAAGTTGGTCAGGCGCCGGTCAATGGCCTTGGGGTTGTCATCAGGTCTTCCCTGCTGCTCGGCGCGTTTCTGCAGCCTGTCCTTCAAATGGTGGTTGGTGCAGGCCAGGAAGACCACCAAGTCAGGTGTGCAGATCTACCAGGACAGAAAGGACATGTGAAACATTGCAGCCACCACTGTGCTAAACCTTCATTCAGAACATGAGCCTGATGAAACTCCATCAACCCAGAGAAAACAGAGAATCATAGTGTTTAAATTCAGTGCACAAAACTGCAATTGCCACAAGACCAAAGTGTTTGCTCTAAGTGTTTGCTCTAAGTGTGGTCACCTCGCGGCCTCCTCATGTTATTCTGAGCTGCAGTGATGGAAGCCTGTAAAACACTTACAGTTAGGAATTCAGTCTGTAATCAAATAATCTTTGTGCATTTAACATACAGTGTTGATTGTGAAGGCTGCAGACTCCCTCGGTTTATTAGAAATCTGGATAGCCTGAATCAGCACAATGATATGACTGTGCTATAGAAATATCTATTAAATACTTATCACATTAATTTAGACTCTGGCCCTGTCAGGATCCAGTAGGAATAATCACTCAGTGTTTCCAGCAATCTGATTGGTTGGTGCTGAGGCCTAACCTGCTCCAGAGCAGGTTAGCCATGCACCATAAGTTACTGTGGTGATCTAGCCCGATTTAAAAGTGAGTTGGCTTCGTGGTAACGGAAAACCTGAGCTGAGCCCAAAGTTAGCTAGATAATCTAATCTCGCTTTGTGGTACAGGCCCCAGGGCAGAGCATGGCAGGTAACAGACCGTAGTAGAGCATAGTGGAGCATGAAGAGGGGACGCTGGGTGGAGCAGAGTGGGTTGATTTGGAGTTTCATGCTAGTGCTACCTTAAGTTACTTATTGTAGCTTTAAAGTAGAAGGTCAGGTAACAGCACTGACTAAGAGTGATTTAATTTGTGGCACTCCAATGGCTGGACTGCTTGTGTCTTACAAAGTCCAGCACACAAAGATATTCCTCCAGTATGTAAACTAAAAATCAGAGAAAGATGTTGTTATCTATCTTATGTTAAGTAGCAATCAGTGTGAAATAACTTGGTTTCTAAGGTTCTGACCTCAGCTGAGGGGTGAATCCTCTCTTCACCGTAACCACTTACCACCAGTGGGAGCTTTCATTTAAATAAAGCATCAGGGACGGTCTATTGGTATTCATAGTCTCGTTTGTTTTCTTGCTGTGTGGGTGGGTGAAATGCATACTCCATAGTTTGTATTTGAACTGGCACTCTGCCAAAGCCAAAAATAGCTTGAATGAGGTGCAAAGGGGGCGGCTGTGGCTCAGGAGGTAGAGCGGGTCGTTTCCTAACCGGAGGATTAGCGGTTCGATTCCCGGCTTGTCCAGTCAACATGTCGAGGTGTCCTTGAGCAAGACACTGAACCCCCAGTTGCTCCTGGTGATGTCACCGGTGTGTGAATGCATGAGTGCGAATGGGTGAATGGCTGAATAATGTGAAAGCGCTTTGAGTGTGCTGTAAAAGCATAGAAAGGTGCTATACAAGTATAAGACCAGACCATACCACTCTGGCAATATGATTCAGTGTTGAATCTTGGCGAAGCAGAGTTTCTGTTTCCGTAGCGACCACCTCTTGTCCTTATTTGCTCCTCAGGTTTTCCAGTTAATCTGGAGCAGCAACTGGGCAACACTTAATAGATTTATGATCATGAAATGTATCCAGAAATTCACTTCAGAGTAAAAAAGGATCTATTTATGTCAGTTTCAATGCTGCCAATTCTGTCAGTGATACTATCTTGTGCTGAAAGGCCAGGAAGTACTGTATGTAGTAGGTTTCCTCTAACCACACTAAATAAGGTGCATGTACAAGCAGATGTTCACCTGATCGTTGGGCCAAACACTGTTTAATACACTCTTCTGCAAAATGCATTCAGTCAAAAGGGGGAAAAAACCTGAGATATAATCTAATGGCAGCAATTCAACTACTGAAATGTAAAAAATGTGGCTTCCTGTTGTGCTGCAGAGGAAAGTCAGCATCCTTCCTGAAGCGACATCTTAAAAACATAGTGCTGATAATGTCAGATGCAAAAATGTAGCCTTTATAGTGTTTTTAAGTGTTATCCCACACATTCATGCATCTTAGCTTGGTTGGTTAAAAGGTTTGGTTTGGTTTGGTTTGGTAAAGCAGACCTTGTTTAAGACAAGAGGTTGTTTAAAAACTGGTTCCAGCAGTTCAAGCTTGAACTAATAATGATGGGCTCTTTCCTGAAATTGACCTTGTAGGGTTTTCATACCAGTTAAGGATGGTACATGAAGAAACAGTGGAATATGTGCATTAATCCAAAGGGTTGGTTGGTTAATCTAGTTGCATTCAGCTCTCTGAGCATGTGGAGCTGCTGACTCTCAGACATCTCCATTTGTCTCCACAAACCTGACTGATCAGGGGCTGTGTCCTCTCAATTCACTGTCCAGCGGTTCTCATGGAGAACAACAGTCCAGATGTCTCAGGATGGTTTGAATGGCATCAGTCTTACTTGTCCGAACAGAACTAAGACAGTGCACATAATTATAATTACATTTCATAATATGTAATTTGACCCTATGGACATTTAATGTTTGAGCAGGCAGCTGGGCTCAGCATAGGGATGCAACTGACAGTTTAGATGAATTGATTGAAAGTTTTTAATGAAATGTCAGAAAATAGTGACATCTGTCCATCACAATTTTCTAAAACCTAAGGTGACAGATTCAAATGGCTTTTATTGTTCAACTTATAGTCAGAAACCATAAGATTCTCAGTTAACATCACATAAGATAAAGAAAAAAATCAAATCCTGATATCCCTACTAAAATGCCATGGTCTTTGAAACTGTCATAAATATGACACTATGATTATGAAACATCACCGTTTAAATACATTTGGTCACACAAAACACTTGGTTATGATTAGGCACAAAAACTACTTGGTTAGGGTTTGGTAAAACTACTAGATTTAGGAACAAAACATTTTTGGTTAGATTCCTTATGTTTAAGGAAAATGACTTGGACATGTTTAGGAACAAAACCATGTTATTATGTTTAGGAATAAAAACTCCTGAAAAGCACAAGCCACACACTGGAACTGAACTCAGGCTTACTGCATGAAAGCTGTGTGTTGTATCCACCTCACCTCCTCCGAACATGGATTTGTACCTCTATATACTTCTGCCTTTCCTTGTGTTATAATGCTTGTTAAATGCTGCCAAACTATGACACTGTCGTATTTTACAGGATAGCCTCAGGGCTGCAATGATTATTCAGTCAGTCTTTACATGAGAACATTTTGACCACCTTCCAGGCCGTGACCAGGTTCTAACCTATAGCATTTCCATTAAGGGGTTCTCTTAAACCACTCATCTGCCTTTATAATCAGCATTATCATTATCACAGTTAAACCTGGGTGGTCCCAGATTCATGACTTCTGCCTCAACATGACCAGAAAACCGAAGCTTTCATCTGTAAAGCCAATGAAAGACAAATCTTCAACTGCAACCTTGATATGTATCTAGGTGTAACCTCACAGGAAACTAACCTTTATTTATTAGGTCTGGTAAAGCAGGAGAGCTTTGTAAGCTTGCTGAAAGAAGAACAAGCCCTCCAGAATTTTCAGCCTCACAGGAGGAGCCTGATGAAGCAATGGTGCCCATTGCAATGTGCAGTAATTCATTTTTCTCAAAGCATTATCTTTAATTTTTCTCTGATGTTTAAAGGGAACATACAGAGATGACATCCACACTAAACACGCTGCAGCACAATGAAGCAGCTGTTTGGCCACTTTTTCATAACCACTGTGACAGATGAGTATTTACAAGACAAGACAACAGCTTCATGTAGCAAACTGATTGAGGACCAGTCATAACCTTTGACCAAGTGACATCACATCATAGCTATTTACACTATCAGTCACTCTTGATTTAGTTTATAAAATGTCACAAATTAGTTATAGTTGCTTGTTTTGTTGGACTAACAGTCCAAAGCTCAAAGGTTATTAACATACAATAATATAAACCAAAGAAAAGCAGAAAGTCTTCACATTTTTGAAGCAGAAACAAGTGCACGTTTGTCTTTTTTCATTGATAAATGACTTTGCATGTTCGATGTGAGTTGTGCATTTAGACACCCACACAGGTAAAGTGACAGGGATGAAGAGACAGACAGTCACCTCCATACTGTATTTACAGTATGTGTGTTTGTGAAAATGCTCGAGGGGTGGATGAAGGGCAGCTATAAAGTGGAGCAAGGCCACCGCAGCGGCTCATAAATGGCTGCTGTGATGTTGTAAAGGGCAAAGGAACAGCGTGGGCTGAAGGGAGACTGGTGAAAATGGATGCCGCAGGTTCTCAGAGGATCACTTGTCGCCTCTGGGGGATATTTCAAGAAAATAGAGCCCATGGTGCATATGGATGGCAGGTGTTATGTACTGTTTTGTCTTTTTAAATGTAATATTTAAATTTGCAAATATATGCAAATCGTGGTCAGTAGGTGGTAATTCCCTTCCCAGGATTCCAAGCACCTGAGTCTGTTACTGTCAGTCCCTCTCCACCTGTCATTGCCCTCAACCTCTCTTTCACCATCCCAGCCTTTTTTATTCTTCTCTCTCTGTTGAGCTCCTCTGTTGGCCTGGGTCCACAAGCCTTAAGTGTTGTGCTGCTATAAATGATAAAGACAAGAGCTTTGAGTCTTCAGCAGCCGCACTGGGGCGTTTAACAGGAGCACGACTGGGTTGCTTGGCTATTGGCAAAACAGCATTTATTGTTGATTCAAGGTGGTGCTGTTTAGTGTGTGTTAAGGAGAATTCACATTGAAATGGGGTATAAAATAAATGATTAGTCAATTAAGAGACTACTCAACTCAAATATTTCTTTTTTAAGTCAAGAGATTTGCTGTATCAAGTCACTGAACCCCCAAGTTGCCCCCGATGGTTAGAGCCATCGGTGTGAGTTGGCGCTGCAGATGGCTGCCATCGGTTCTGTACCGGAAACAAATTCTGTGTATGTAACATACTTGGCCAGATAAAGGTGATTATCCTTATCCCTATATTATTATTATCAAACTGACTATAGGACAAAGACATCAGTGTGTACTTGCACCTGACCACGTCCCAACTCCTTACTCATCTCTTTGGCTACACATCACCAGCCACTAACAGCTTATTTGACATTACTACCTGTAGCAAGAGATGCTAATTTCTTGATATGATTGATTGGAGTTGGAGATGGATGAACATGGCCAAAAATAAGCCAGGTCCTGCATAAAACTGAGTGCTGAAAGGACACACAATATTGTTTCTTAGCAACTGGAAGCCAATTATTTTATTTGGACTGAAATAAATTTGAAAACCACAAAGACAATAACGTTGTTTTTCTTGTTTCATTCAGTGTAAAAAAACTGCATTCTTAAAGCTCTGCTTGTAACAATAGAAGCTGAGAGCACTGCAAACAAATTGCACAATGGAAGTAAATGCACAGACACTAGAGCATTATCAATCTTTTCTTGACAAGAGGGCGAATCAGTATATTTACCAAAACCTATTCCTTTAAACCAATCAATTTCACTATATTTAATATTTATTTGAACCTACAGTATTGGGTTTTTTGTAATTAGGTTTTAAGTTGAACATATAAACTGGAGGCTGGCAACAAGGTCTCAGCACTCTCCTTGCTCCTGAGCTGCACAAAAGGCTCTTTAATAACCAGTTGTCATTTAATTCAATTGTAACTCCCAGGGCTGCTGCATCTGTGCATTACTGGCTGAGTGGTCATCAGCTCCCATCCAGTCCTCAGCGACCGTGTGAGCTGTTGTTTAGCGGTTGCTGGGACACATTTATAAACACAACTGTATACATGCATTATCTATGTGATTTCATCTCCAGTGAATTTCCTCAGGTCCTTATGTAACCCCTGGGCCCGGTTACAGACTGCTGTCAACACTTTTAGCAGCGCTTTTATGTGACAATTGAAATTACACTGTGACAATATAAAATCTGTCCAGGTGAAATTTCTGTGATTATCTGTTATGAAATGTAGCTTACCAAATTATAAAATGAGAGATGGGGCAACATTTTAATTATGAGACTCCCAGCCTCATTGAATGTGAAACTGCCTGTTAATTCTCAAATATTTAGCAACAGATTTGAGTTACTCACTAACTGTATGTTTATTTTTCTGTATTTACAACCTCAGATGATGTGTAGAGACTGAGGGAAGGTATGTTTAATCACATCTCATCTACTCCACGTCTGAAACAGCTGGAACTGTTAATAATAACCACAGTAATAGCTCAGCAGACAGCATTAACAAAGATGGGGGAGTGCATGATTGTATGGGTATTGTCTAGTTAGAGGTTCCTCTATCTGTATATGAGCCAGCCACACAAATCACCTTACTTTGTTTTGTTTGTTCAGACAGTTTTCAGACTGGGAACATGTACAGAGGGGAATCTGCTGTCAGACGAGTGGATCAGGAGACAGCAGAAACCATATTATGAGTGCTCATTATATCCAGACATGGCCTCTTCACAAAAAGAGGGAGAGAATGTACAACTGCTGAAGAGATGAGATAAAGCAGCCATGTGCAATATATCAGGTGTGCTTGAAAACAACATAGATATTTCTGAGTGGTAATATACAAATGAGCAGAAAAATTATTTACAGTAATGGATTTGTACCAAGTATTTTAAAATCTGGTGTTGATATTTTTGTACTGTGCCTTTGAGGTGACTATCATTAAGTCCCAAAGTTGAAGTCACAGATGGTGACAGGAAATGTCGTCATCTCTCTTGCTTTTGTGTGAAAGTTGAGCATGAATGAATTATTGAAACCTAATATTATAACTATTGTATTATTGAATGTATTATTGAAAATTAAGTGGAATTATTATTGAAATTGTTTAAGTAATACATTCATGAAGTCGAGCTGCTTTCACGTAAAGCCAAAGTGATTTCCTGTTGCCATCTTTTCTTATATGAGAAAAATGAACACAGCTGAGAAACTAAAATGATCATTTTCTTGGACGGGACCAGATTATTTTGGATTCTGTGTTGTTAGAAGACTCTATGAGTATTTGAGAAATAGCTTCATAATTTGGGTGAGTGTTATGAAACGATGGTGCAGGATTGACACGGTCAGCAAGTCTCCATTTTGAAGCTTCACAGACGATGGTCTCTACGACTCAAGTGTATGTAATAGCACCAGCTGGTGCTACTGTAATTAAATTTAAACATGTATGTCGTCAACACCAAACACTAGTTTGTACGTTTACTGCTCATGTATAAGCCTTGCATTGATACTGTACATATGTCATTTGTCTACAGGCCTTAATGTGTGCAGTCAAGTGGTCTTTGCTGCTTCTGAAATGCCCTTCAAATTATGAAATGTATGATCTGGTTGTAAATGTAATTTTAAATGGATAAAATTGCCAGTTGTAGGAAACCATAAAAGTGTGCAAAAATTGAAAAGTCTGATTTTTTCTGAAGCAGCTCTGTTGATGTATAGATCTGTATTAGAGGGTAGTTGTGTACACAGAATTTGTGAGCATTGTAGATATACAGCGTGCGACTGCATATACACATGTATTTATGTAATTAATCCCTGTGTTGTTAGTTGTAACATTTTCACTTGCACAAAAAACTGTCAATTAAATGATTTGATTATAAGACCAGTCAATACTCACACTGACCTCAGCCCACCCCCCCACCCCAACCTCTCTCAAAGTCATTGAGTGCTCATTTAAAGATTGATAAATGTTAAGTGAATTTAAACGTGACAAAGAGCATCAGTCCCTCTAAAAGTTATCGATTGTTGGGTCGCACAACTGGCCACTCAACTGTGAAGGATACATTTCTATTAGAAGGTTCCAGTTTAGGCAATAACACTGCTATACTTTATATATTTGTACAGCAGGCTTTTATCATTTATCTTCCTCATGTGCAGCTTTTTCTTGTCTCACCAAATCAGCAGCTAATGGTTTAATTTAAAAAATGATAAATGTTAAGTGAATTTAAACGTGACAAAGAGCATCAGTCCCTCTAAAAGTTATCGATTGTTGGGTCGCACAACTGGCCACTCAACTGTGAAGGATACATTTCTATTAGAAGGTTCCAGTTTAGGCAATAACACTGCTATACTTTATATATTTGTACAGCAGGCTTTTATCATTTATCTTCCTCATGTGCAGCTTTTTCTTGTCTCACCAAATCAGCAGCTAATGGTTTATTTATTTCCAGGCAACAGATCAAAACATCCTGAATGACAGCTGCCAAATATGTCTTAGGTCTTCAGGACACTTTAGCAGGCCAGACACCTGACAACACATCCTCACTTAGAGTGCCATTGCCTGCACATTTCAGGAGCACTGAGCATTGACTGGGCAGTGAAATGGAAAACAAGTATTCCACTGTTGAATAGCTGATTAGCAGTAGCTAAAACATGCTGATTTCAGGCACTGTGAGCACTAATGGTGCCAACTTAAGGTCAGCGCTGATATTGAATATTACACACTAGATGAAAACAAAAAGACAACCTGACTTTGCAGGTTGCAGATTCAAAGTCTGCTTAGTCTGTCTACAAATGATAAAATAAAACATTAACCATCTTCCATCAGTCATTACTGTATGTGTCGGAAAAATGGCTCTGGAGTACTTTAATGTCAAACACTTCTAACATTGTAGGCTGCGGTGTCTGGTGCCAAAATTGTGCTTCAGGGACCCATATAGAAAAACTAAGACCACCGCTACTGTAACTTATGTCTGTTATAGTCCATCCATTATCTATACCACTTATCCTGTAGAGGGAGTTGGTTATGGTGAAACTATGACACTGAAACCTTTTCTGTTTATAATAAGTTCAGGTAAATTCAGTGATAATGAAGTTACACTATTCCTCATTATGAACACCTGAGAGATTACGATGGACTTAACTGGTCAATATTGTAATTACAAAAAAGTAAAAGAAAAAG
>NW_018127894.1:296808-320094 GCF_001952655.1 Monopterus albus | reverse complement strand
ACCTTGCAGACACCGGTAATTTAAAATTAGTTCATTATCTCTGCGCCTGCTATAAATATCGTGTTCCAGCAGCAGTTAACTACAGCCTGATTTTAGATATTTTTCAGTCCCGACTGTGATTTCAGCACACCGTACCTTTCACCATAAATCACCGGGTAACACGCAGAGTGCTGAGATTACAAGACTCCAAGTGGCTGTGAAACAATGAGTTACACCCCTGCATTGCTCTGAAGTGGGACAAACACAGAACTTAGTGGAGATGCTGACTCAACAGGTGTTTAAGTAACATGAATCACAAGGCAGTACCGGGCAGTAACACACTATTTCAATAATGTGATTATTTTTTCACTAACAAGTAGTGTAAGGAATTGCATTATGAAATGCAGTAATAACATAAACCCCAGTAATGCTCTGTCTTTTTCAATATCTTGAGTTTGATGGAGGATTTGATTTGATTTGATTTGATTTATTCTTTCAAGCATGTAAAGACAGTTGATATGTCAACACATAATTTTACACACATCCAACAAATGCTAATCCAATATCAATTTGCTTATACCTAGTACATGCTTGAATGTAGTAGGAAGAAGTCAGACTTATCCAGTCCTACCCCATAACATCATCTCTCTATCATTGGTTTGCAAGCAGTATCTCTACATAGATAATTATCTTCTACACCACACAAGTAATATACTAAAGAATTATTACAAAGTGTTAACATTCATACACCACACCCACAATGTTCCATCTGGTTAATCATTGAGCCTGTTCTTGCATATATCTTGATTGACACATACCTTTATATTTATGTTTAAACACATCAATTCTATTACTATTTTTATGTCCACACTTAAATTATTCCATAGTTTTACCCCACTTATGGAAATACAAAATCTTTTTTTGGTTGTACGTATAGCATGAATTTTTAAATTTAACTGACCCCTTAAATTGTATCCCCCTTCCCTTTCATTAAATAGTTTTTGAATTCCACCAGGTAATAAATTGTTCCTGGCTTTATACAAAAACACAGCAGTCTTATATCCCACTAAATCAAAAAATTTTAACAATTTAGACTGTATGAAAGCTACATTGGTGTGATCCCTATATCCCATCTTATGCACAATTCTTATTGCTCTTTTTTGTAATATATACAATGGTTGAAGTGAGCTTTTGTATGTATTTCCCCAGTTTTCAACGCCATACTCTAAGTATGGTAAAATCAATGAAGAATACAAAATGCGTAGTGCTTTCCTGTCCAAAATATATCTAACCCTTGCCAATATCGATATATTTTTTGCTATTTTGTGCTGAACATATCTGATATGAGATTTCCAGGAGAATTTGTCATCAACTATGACACCTAGAAATTTAATTTCATATACTCGTTCTATATTAGCTCCCCCAGTTTTCAATTGAAGTTCATTATCTAGTCTACGATTCCCAAATACCATAAATTTAGTTTTATCCAGATTCAGAGATAGTATATTACTATCACACCATTTCTTTATCTTCTCAAGTTCCTGTGAAACCCGTTCTGAGAGTTGCTGTAGGTTTTCATCAGATGCCCATATGGTAGTGTCATCAGCAAACAAAACCACTTTGACAATTTCAGAAACCTTGCATATGTCATTAATGTATAATATAAATAATTTAGGTCCCAAAACAGAACCCTGAGGCACTCCACATACAATATCCAGCTCACTCAATTGGTGTTCACCCAACTTCACAAATTGACGCCTCTGTGTCAAATAACTTCTAATCCTTTTCAGAACCATTCCTCTGATCCCATATTTTGGGATTGGGATTGATATGACTGATGATGAAAGGAGGTCAGCGTCAAGCAAAAGTAGAGAAATGTGATACTTGTTAATTCACATCTAACAAAAGTAGAGAAATGTGACTCCTTTTAATTCTAAAGTTATTTTTTTAAATGTGTCTTCTTGGCTTGCTTGTTAATGTTATCGATGGGTGTGCATACATTCATAAGTCAACTATCTAGTGTTGTTTAGAGTTGGAGGATGTGTAATTGTACACACATCACTGTGATAATATCTAGCAAAAACTGCAGAAGTGACCTCTGGAGTTTTTATTGTGGCTCAAGTCTCATGCACTAACATGGAGAAGGCGGGATTTATGACCTATACTGCGACGAGCCAGTAGGGGGCGATCAAGTTATGGTGAATTCACTTCTGGGAGCTCTTAGCCTGTAAACAGTTTTTCCAGTAGATGGTTCCAGTCAGTACTGTCCGCACCACAGAGGTTGACAAGACATCTCATGCATTGATACTCATTTGAAAATTTATAAAATATGTGTTTTGCAATAACTGTCTAAATTTTAATTAGTTACAGTTGAGAGATTGCACTTTTAGATAAACTCATAAAACATAATAATAATAAGGATAATCACCTTTACTGGCCAAGTATGTTACACACAAGGAATTTGTTTCCAGTACAGAACCGATGGCAGCCATCTGTGGCGCCAACTCAACCAATGACTCTAATCATCGGGGGCAATGGGGGGGGTTCAGTGTCTTGCCCAAGGACACTTGTGGACTGCAGGCATCGATATTCGAATCTCCAACCCTGCTTTAGCCACTGAACCACAGTCGCCCCAGATTACATATTTATACTTCCCCAAGGAGTCTAAACACCTCGACTGTGATTTGCAGAAACCATGAACCTTTGATATCAAATACATCAGACACCAGCAGTGTGACTCAAACCACAGACCAGCCAATGCTGCCATGTTTAGATCTCATGGTGTGAGTCCAGCTCCAGTGCGTGGTGTGCAAACAGCTCTGCTCATTTACATATTTGGTTGACTATCTCTTTGTGTGTGTTGGACACACAGATAAGAACTTTCACTGAATTTATATAGCAAAATAACCACAGTGATTTGTTTGGATATCAAAAAAACAAACAACAAAACACTGTGTTCCAGCTGGTCACAGGTTGAAACAACTGTAGTGCAGTGAATAAGCAGCTAAAATGAATAATGAAGAGTTTAATGTCCTATATAGTAGAGCTAGAAATCTCTAGGTCCCTAAATTTTGATTCAAGGTGCCTAATTAGATTACTAAATATTTATAAATCACTCCAGTTTTCTTTAGCCTCTGCATAGATTGGTTTCACACTTTGATTGACTGGGGAGGGTTTTTTCATACCTGAGGCTGTTTGCCCTAAAAATTTGGCACAGTAGACGAAGTGTGAAAGTTATCAAACCTCAGGTTTGTGTTTGTTTCAAGTAAGCCAGACTTGAGCTTCAAAACTGCTCTTCAGAAAACCAGTGGGTGGCGTCACAGTGAGTCTGTCCATCTTTTATATACAATCAATGGTGAAAACAACCATGCGGTAGTGACTCCATTCTTAAATGAGTGGAGATAAATAGTATGCAGAACAAGTCTGAGAATGCCCTCAGAAGTAATCTTCTACATTTGAATAAGCCTGATAGAAACTCACCTGGTCCTCAAAGGACAAGGCCTGTCCGACATCACGAGGGAACCCATCTATGACAAGACCATTAGCATCTGGTATCTTCATAATCTTCTGCTTGATCTCAGTTATTGTGGTCTCCTGAAAACACAACAGCAATACGATTCGTGATTAGCATCTCTTGGCCCCTCAGTTTGTGTTTAAATGTCTAAAGCTTGACAACAAACAACCATATCTGCAGGCAAAATATGAAGCAGAAAGGTTGTGGTTATGATTTTATTTTCCAGTAAGAGCATAAAGGAGGTGATTAATTTGGTTAATGTTTTTGTAATTGTATCTTGAAAATCAATGAGTAGCTGATTTAGAAGCAATAACACCGTTAATGGAAAATCATGACGGCACAATGGAGAATTTCACAATATGTTTCATCTGTTTATCCAGTTGGAATTTAATATTCCTGAATGCAGCAGAGCAACTGTCTGGAGTGCACTTGAGGCCAGGGAGTGCCAGCATCTCTCAGCATCATTTGCTTCCTCCTGCCTGGAGGGGGAGGGGGGGTCAACATATTCGAATGTATTTCTCCAGGCAGAATGTATCATATAATATGGCAGAGATACATGAGCAACGCTCTGGTTTAAAAATAACATGTGGCCTTGGCCGAGGCCAGCGGTGACTAACACAGAGGTTTCATTTCCGGCCAACCACAGAATAAGAGCAGTGGCCCTACAGACTACACAGAGATTAAACCTAATCTTGATTCCATCACACAGATTAAATGACGAAAGCTAATATAAGAAAAGTCCTCTGATCTTCTGCATTGGTCTCTGCCTGAGCTCTCATGGGAATACAGGCATCAAACAACCATTTCTGATTCCTAGAGAGCCAATTTATCTACAAATAACAGAAGCCTTCTTACAGTGGACAAGCAGCTAGAGAGACCCATTGAAGCTGAATCACCCCCTGTTCACTCATTCACTAGTTCTCTAAGTACTCTTACTTTATACAGTAGTGAGCAGTAATTTGAGATTATGGATACTTGAACCAGCTGAAAACTGAAATTTCCCAGAGCCCAAGGTAAAGCCCAGAAATGGAGAAATGGCAAATTTCCATACTGAAGATGTTAGAACCATCAAAGTTTTGGCAATTTTATTTATTAATTTATGTAGATAAATAGTTATTCATAGGACTGATTTTAAAAATGCTCCTGTAGTTTGCTGAGTCCGTCTAAACAAGAAGATTCTGCTGCAGTCTGAGGATATTAATTTTAGACCAGACTGTCAAACAGCCAAGAGCCTCTTATGAGGTGACCGTTGGGATTTCTAAGGGAACAGAAGTTCAGAAATGTACTGAGTCATGTGACCCTGCAGTGAATAGAAGGCAAACTGCAAGAATCTGGAAGCTGGCTGAGAGTCTGTGAACTGATGCTGTGTACTTCCTGCATTTTGAATTATTCGCAGTGTTTTGACAGCTGAAAGGTCTTCACAGCAGAGCGCAGTGACAGGACTCCAGGCTACAAATGGGAAATGCATGATTAACCTTTTTCCAAGGTGACTTACAGAGACAAAGATTGTAGGAATACATCTTATGATCATCAATTTGGGAAATATGCTTATTTGCTCTGTAGGCAAGTGTTAGATGAGAAGATTGATATCACTGTCTTGTCTGTCTGTCAAATGTGACTATGGAGCTAAAACCCTGGAAACAGGGGATAGCTTGGATTTTGCTGATTGGATTGCATGGTTTTACAGGGGACAAACTTTGGACACCAGTGAAAACAAGTTGTTTGACAGTAACATCACTCAGCACATGTTAAAACCTGTCCTAAGGGCTAAAGCTTCAGAACAACAGCCTTCTCCTAGAGCCAGGAGTATTTTGCCTTTTCCTCTCGTCATTATAAACAGAATCATTAAAAACCCAAATTATAATCTGCTTTGCTAAACCAATAATGGCAGGAAATTAAATGCCTTGCAGCCACACGTCACTTTATCATATCTTGGCCTACTTTGCTGTTTATCTCATTGGCTCCTGGATTGACATCTGGCAAATGTCCAGAAGGGAGCTGTGATGTTGTGCCAGATCTGCAAGGAAGGGATGATAAATGACGAGGTAGGCAGTTACAGAAGATAATTCATGAGCAGGCACAAACTAAAAACTGCCAACCATCTGTGCTACAGCCTTGTACAGTACCGCACTGTATCACCAACCCAGGTTGACAGTAAAGTCTCCTCTCTTAGGTCTTTTCACTGTATTCATAAATCTGCATCCAGAAAACCAGAATCAGTCACTCACTAACACGATAAGACAAACCCCTGTTCAGTACTTTTCAGGGATTCTCAGACAAAGTGCATTTATTTTTAGGACAGCTGGAAACCAGACCACTAACCAAACACAGAGCCTGTGACAAAGTGTGTTAAAGTAAGGGACCGTACCCATGCTTTGCAACTTTAAATCAACAAATCGTACATGTGTACTTCCCATGAATAGTGATCATTTTTAATGCATACACTGTTTATACACCGATCAGCCACAATACTACAGCCACTGACAGGGGAAGTAAATAACATTAATTATCTCATTACAGTGGCACCTGTCAGTGTGTGGGGTATATTAGGCAACAAGTAAACATTCAGTCCTCAAAGCTGATGTTTTGGAAGCAGGAAAAATAGGCAAATGTGAGGGTCTGAGTGACTTTGACAAGGGCCAAACTGTGATGACTGGGTTACAGCATCTCCCAGACGGCAGGTCCAGGTCCTGCAGTGGTTAGTAGCAACCAACAGTGTCTAAGGAAGGACAAGCAGTGAACCGGTGACAGGGTTGTGGATGCCTAAGATTCACTAATGATGACGTTGACCTACTGTAGATTAAACTTTTAAACTTCATTAATTGTTTTCAAAAGATTCAGTTTTGTTTGAATCTGTGTTAAAATGGTTGAAAGTGAGAAATAATTTTCACTGGTCTCTATGAAGAGAAACAGCTGTCTGTCTGGCTGCAGAACACATTTGTGAGCTATGCAGTAGTTTTAATTCCCATATGTACTTGCACTCAGCCTCAGACACTGGAGCTGTTGTAATTTCAGAACTGTTTTGTGATGGCATTATCCTTGAATTCATACAATTACAAATTTTAATCAAAGAAATAATCTTTATTTCATATTGAACTGGGATGTGCAAGGCCTCCGCGTGTTTCCTATACAGTGTTTGTGTGGAACACAAACAACCACAGGGGGTCTGTGCCCATTTTCTTCCCAGGCAGAGTCATTATCTTGCAAAGAAGGCCGTTAATACGAGGGATAAGCATCCATCTCTGCAGCACACTTGTGATATGGATGCTGCTAATTAGTCCCTTTTTACAAGCACGCTGTGATAATGACCTGTGAGTGACTGGACACACTCTGCGGTCATTCTTCTCCTCATGTTCACCCTGTTTCACGCACTTACTCCCGCCTCCTCCCCTCTCCTGCTCTGTTTCTCTGCTACCTGTGGTGCCAGTTCTCCGTTGGTGATGATTTTGGCAATCAGGCTCCACTTTCTGTTACTGGTGGCGTTGTGGATCATCTTCTTCCTCAGCAGCTCGCCCACAGACACGTACTGGAAGCCGTAGCGCTCGGCAATCTTCAGGCTCTGTGTTCCTTTGCCACTGCCAGGGCCACCTAGGCACAGAGGAGAGAGAGCTGTGGATGTTTTGGGAGAGATTTTTGTCTGTGGTGTGAGTGTGAAACATTATGTGCGTGGGTGTGTTAGTGTAGGCGCATGTGTGTATTACCCAGCCTACAGTATGTGAGACTTTGCGTGTGTGTGTGCACGGCTCTGCTTGTACATGTGCGAGAGGGTGTTTGTGACTGTGTTGCTGTGTGTGTGTTTTGCGGAGGAGAAGGGCATGTGTGTGGCAGAGGGGGGGCAGATGAGCGAGACAGGTATGTGTGAATCTCCTACATTTGTTACCAAATGCTCTTCTGTTTTTCTGAAGTTTTCAACAGGAAAAAGGATGTGCAGAGGAGTGATGACAAGAGGAGACAGCTCTTACAGTCGCTAGATGATCTTAGTGCAGGAGATGTTCACACCTATAAAAGTCAACCTTGTGAATCAACTGTCCCAAAAAGAAGTGTCCAAGCATCCAAGTGAATAAAATCATCACAACTCAGTGACTGTCTGCTAATATATTATTTGGTTGGATTTAAATTACATAGTCCAATTCTGACTGACAGATTTCAGTGGAGTGACTGTCCCTAAAGGTAAACTGAGTATCAAAACCTATAGTGGTGGTTAGGTCAGAGGCCTTTCTGACGATGGGAAGCATGTTTCTGAAACAGTCAGTTCTAAAAGTATGCATTGCTTGTGGTCAGACAGCAGGTCAAGCCTAGTTTGTTTGAACCTCATTAAGACCTT
Source organism: Monopterus albus (assembly GCF_001952655.1). Taxonomy (NCBI): domain Eukaryota; kingdom Metazoa; phylum Chordata; class Actinopteri; order Synbranchiformes; family Synbranchidae; genus Monopterus; species Monopterus albus. Next base: position 312,277 of record NW_018127894.1, on the reverse strand, counting down.
TAGAGTTGTGCTGTCATGCACAAAAACCACAGCTGACACTGTGTTTAATATCTACTTCCCATCAGCTGACAGATACCTGACAGCTGACCCAAACACTTATACTGTCTTTAGAAAGACAAAACTGATATCACGCCCCTGTCTGTCTGTGTACTACAGTAAATGTGAAAGAATAGCTAGAAGACAGTTAGCTTAGCAAAGGGGGGAAACAGCCAGCCTAGAACTGACCAAAGGCAAAAGTGAGTTTTACAGATGGTGGTATAGGTGAATTTAGTTTCCTTCTGATGGAGTCAGATTAGCCACTTCACCCTGTTGACAGCCTAACCTGGGTGTAGCTTCATATTTAACACAAAGACATGCAAGTCATTTTGATCTTCTCATTTAACACTCAACAGGAGAGTGAAATAAATAAGTGCATTTCCCAAAGCTATTCCAGTTAACATTCTACTGTTACTGTACAACCCCAAGTCACATGATTTACACATCACTGTGTTCAGTTTTAATTTTGATTTTACATACTGTCTCAGCTTCTACTGAAGTGATTAATTTCCTTCTTAGATAGGGCGAAGGGTTAGAATTTTATTTTCACTTTATTTTTATATATGAGGGAAGTGAAAGAGACATTTTCATGGTAGACGTTTTGACTGAACACGTGCAGCTAATAATGTTAACAATGGTTCAGTGTCCCAGTAAGTCATGTGAGTTCCTGCTATGATAACTGTGTCAACAGAAAGTAGTGAAATAAATAACAACAGTGGAGAAAGTGTTTATGGGATGATAATGGAGAGAGGGGTGGTAGGGGGATAAGACTGATTCCCTAATGTGTATTTAGCAGATTGCACATTGTCATATATCTGAGTATTTAGTTCAACTCAGTGCCCTCCTGACCCCACTTGTATTGTCCACTCTCTTTCTCTCTCTGCAGACATGACAGACACAACATTTGCCATGATCTTCCAAAAGACACGACAGCTGCCGACATCCTGTTGTGCCTTTAAAGTAGGGCACAAGTGCTCGCAAAGGTGAGATAGGAACTGGCTTTGTGCTGTGAGGACAAATAACTGTTATCCACACCACAGACAGAGTAAACATCTAAGGTAGACAACAAAAACAAATCATGGTGTAGCAGCATTCTGTCAGAAATCTCTTAAGAGCTTTTAAAAGGCTTCAAAATCATTTAAATAAACTTTTTAAAAAGGCTTTATAAATAGCAGCCTTTCTGGTCCAGCTCAACCAGTGTCATTTCTCTCTTTGTGCTGCTGCCATGCTTAATTTAAAAGATTAATCAGTGTATTTGACAGGTTAATGCAGGGCCATCAAGGAAATCAGATTAGGAGAGTGTGAGTGTCTAACACAGTGAGTGACATGCAACAGGATCTCTCCTGCTGATACGAACAGAGAAGGGCGGTGCTGTGTTCAAAATGCCATGAAAAACACACTGCTAGTGCACACACACACCAAGTCATAGATTCCCATCCACACCGTGTATTTTTAGATCATCAACGAGGCAAATATAAACTTCTACTTTATATTTTTGTCGACCTCTTTATACAAATGGATCAAACTTTCATCTGAAGTAGTGAATAGAAACAAGAGAAACTGGCTGCAGCGTTTTGCTGCGTTTACACATGAAAGGATCTTTACTCCTGTCTCTTATCTATTGGAAAGCACAATTCAGGAGAAGCATTTCAAATCAAAAACGTCAGACCATCCTTCATTTTTGCTTAAAAAAGTGTCCTTATTCATGTGTAGTTTGAGGATACACATATTTAATGTAATGTTTATGTTCTTATTTGTTGTAGTGAGCCTTTACCGATGACGAGGATGACTTTGGGTCGTGGTCTTGATGGATCAAACACCTCGTACTCCTCTATCAGCTCCGCCGTTTCCGACAGGTCTGAGTCACTCTCAATGGAGAACTGGCTGATGGGAGGGAGGCGGTCATATCGTCTGTAGGGAATTTTTTTTTCGGGCAACACTGTCCCACACACAGTCACACACATACAAATGTTTAAATTAGACCCAAGTAGTCAGCTCTTGTCTGAAGCACTGATAAGGAACTATTTCTTTTCCATAACCTGAAGTTCATCATTGATTATCTCTGATATACAATATATTGATTCCATGTTTTAGAGGTTGCCATCACCCATAACATTATGACCACCTGCCTAAGACTGTGTACACAGCAGTCAGTGTGACAGTTGGTTGGTGCTTGCATCACTCTGAGGTTCACAGCGCATGTTGTGTGAATTTGTTTGCTTCCACAGTTATACAGTCTGAAAGAGCATGAATTTGTTTATCATTTAGTGATGAAATTATGTAAAAAGGAGTGAAAACTGTGGTCGTTAGAGATAATTTTTTAAAACAAATCCAACAGCCTCCCTTCTCTGGGTGTGATATCACCACTATAGCTGCTGAATGTTTCTCTTTATAGAGACCAGTGTGCAGTGTTTCTCATTTTCAACCATTTTAACAAAGATGCTAACAAAATAGAATCTTTTGAAAACAATTAATGAAGTTTAAAAGTTTAATCTACAGTAGGTCAAGGTCATCATCAGTGAATCTTGGGCGTCCACAACCCTGTCGCTGGTTCACTGTTTGTCTTTCCTTAAAGACTGTTGGTTGCTACTAACCACTGCAGACTGGGAACACCCAACAGGACCTGCAGTCTGGGAGACGCTTGGACCCAGTCATCACAGTTTGGCCCATGTCAAAGTCACTCAGATCCTGATGCTTGTCTGTTTTTCCTCCTTCCAAAGCATCAAATTCACACCATGAATGTTCACTTGCTGCCCAATATACCCCACACACTGACAGGTGACACTGTAACGAGATAATCAATGCTATTCACTTCACCTGTCGGTGGTCATAATGTTATGGCTGATTGATGTAATTTCATACTGCCAGTCAGTTTATAGGTGCAGGTCTCACATTATCTCAAACACTGCCAGTCCAATTCCGGATCAAGAACCAACATATGATGCGTGTTCTAACAGCAAGAGAGTGAATTACAGATGGACATAAATTACAGCACAGAAGATGGTATTGGTCATACAATTTCACAATGACAGTACAGAAATGGAATGCGACTTTTGTTGAATCAGAGAGTTGAATCACAGCAGTGGAGCTGTTATGCAGCACACATTGCTCTGGTTAGTCTGGAAAATATTTAGAAAAAAAGTGAATACTAATGCTGCGCCACCTGTGTGAGTCTAAAGGTGACTTTGGGCCTCCTAACATTTCTAACACATACAGTAAATCAGATAAAGGCAGAAATGTGCCCTTATTCAATCAATATCTCTTTCAGAAAATGTCTCTGCATGTGTGTGCATTTGCATGAGCAAAATGTCTGGAACATACACGATATTCTCACAGACAGCTACAGTGTACATTGCTGATGTGATTCGCATACATCATCAAACAAGGAAGTGAATGTTTGAATTTAAAAGAAACCTAATGACACAATGCAAATGGAAAAAACTTTGCTTTGCAAATGTTTAAATGTTCTGTTTGCAGGTCTGCAGGTAGACCTGCTGGAAACCATATAGCTGATAACTGATGAATGGAGAGCCTTTTAGGATCTCAGTTCAGATTAATGATCAACTACACACAGTCATCTGTCTTTCATGGTGGAGTAACTAATGGCCAATAAATCCATTGGTTAGTGGAGGCAGCACAGGTATGTTCAAGGCTCTTCACGCTGGATTCTGGTTATAGCTGGTGTTTTAGACATGGGAGCTCTGGTGTGTCAAATGCTTCTAGCTTTTTCAGGGAACTAAATTTGAGAGTAGTGATGCGCATGGCTGTGCTTCATACAGACACAGAAGAGAAAAGCTTCCTAGCTCATCACACCCTGAAGTCCTCTAGTACTTCCAAGAGTAGCACAGTTTGAACAGTGTGTCTGGGGCTCATCTCATGCTCATGAGGGCATGGTACAAATGTCACATACCCTCTCCTGTTGAAACTCTGATTTGGCTCTGATTGTGTGAGAGAGGAAGGTGTACTGCAGCCAGCTTTCTTAAAAGGAAGGAAAGTGCCAAAAAATATGTCTCAGCTCCTAGTTGGCAGCTTTTTCCTTTCCCTTAACTAAAGAAGCTATGACAAAAACCTAATGAGATAAAAGACAGTGCCAGTACAATTAATCTACCAAAAATGGTTAGTCAGTGAAATGTCATAAAATAAAAGAGCCTCATATGGTGTCTTTTATCCAAACAATTAAAGAAATTAAATTAAGCCAAAAGTAAGAAATCTTCAGATTTATGAGGCTCATTTATGGGTTTTTTGCTTACAATATAAACTATAAATTGCTGCTACAAATCTTCTGTCAACTTACTAATCAGCTAATTGACTGCTTCAGTTCTAGTTTGTCTTACTGTATCAATTCACCACTCACCATTTCTGAAGAGGGACCTGCGTGATTGGCCCCCATTGAGAGGGGGAAGGGACTTCTTCTCTTGCCCCACAAACGTATCCCACCGCACCTTGTCTGGTCCTCCGAGCTCCCTGACTTTCTTCAGACAACCCTCCAAGTAGTCGATGGGGTCGTCAGGCCTGTAGTACATCAAACCTGTCAGCAGGCTCTGGAGAAAACAATGGGGGAGGACGTGATGAGGTACAGAAGGAGGAGAGATTTGCTTTGGCATGATGGCATATTTGTTATGGAGCGTTGTTCTGTGACAGAGTGATGGCAGAGAACGGCCCGCCATTACGGGGTGAAGTTTTGAAGTGAAGTTGCCTTGGCTTGGCTCCACCAAAGCCACAAAACATCTCATTTTGTCAGAATCCTCAGAAATAAACACAGAATCCCTGATGGCCTGTCGTTATTAAAAGAGCAAAGCCAGTGGGTATGATGGATGTGAGAGCTACCTCTACGCCAAAATACAAGCATGTTTGTGTGACAGTTGCCTCCTTAACCCTGGATGTTTTAAACAATAGGCTACATTCCTCTGTGGACGCCTCCACCCTCCTGGCTAACAGCAGCTCCCACCGCCAGCAGCATGAAAACAGAAAGCCTCTCCCAACTGAAAACTGTTTTTGATGTGCTTATTTAGTTGATTGATGATTAATATGCTTTCATATGAACTGCAATTGTTAGCAGTAAAATCACAATGCAGTTATGATTATGATGTGTCACTTCACTGCTCAATTTGATCTTGCTGTAAATAAACAAGCAGTGATTGCTTGCATACATTACCAGCACTGCGCTCAGGATTAAGTCTAATTAAGTGGATGGGCCAATTTACTATCCCCCTTGGGAAAATGAATTATATTTCATTATTATATTCCCACAAGCTCTCTAATGTGTCAGTCTGTGGTGGTTTCATTGTACTTTATAGCATCATTTACCTTTTATAGTACAATATTTCTGTAGACAGTTTTCAGATGAACTCATGCTTTGTAGCACTTTCATGTCTGTCTGTTGCTGTTCCTTGAGTTAAGTGTCATATAATTATGAGCTTTTATCATTCTTTTTGTACTATGTCACAGTGCCTAGACTAACTTTAATTTTTCAGCATAAAAAAAATGCTGTATCCAGTTAAGAACATCTCTCTGTCTTGCGCAAAGGAGCAGAGGAAGACTGGGTTTACTGTAACTGCCGTTTCAGGCTGGCTGTAATTATAACTATATATTAGTATAAAGCACTTTATAAAAGGGGTTTCCTTCTCATCTAAACAGTTATTTATCCTGGAAATTTCTGATAAGACTCGCCTGGCATGTGCATCGCAACCCTAACAAGATGTAGCCTACTACATATAAAGAGGTCTTTACCCTGACTCTGACGTGTTTTGCAGTGCATCTTTGTAAAAATGTGTAAAATCACATTGTGAAATCTGCACGTAGCCCGGTCATCTCATCCTCACAAAGCGCACACCATCTCTCACCTCAAATAGTTGAGTTATCTCCCGCCGTGCGAGATACTCCTTGGCATCGTTGGTATTCATCTCCAGCCAGATTTCGTCCGAAAGCACAACTTGTCCAGAGCGGGTTTTTTTTCGGATGTTTCAGTGCCGTCAAATAATTTTCGGTCGATAGACGATCCCCAGACAGTTTCCCCTCAGCGCATGGTCGCCTCTTGTGAGGACTTTACAAGTGGATTCCTGCAGGCGACACCACCGTGCCACCCTCTTCAGTGATGCGGATGCGTGGCTCGTCCGTCTTCCCTCCTATAGCGCTCTGCCTCCAGCACGCACCATGTGCCTTGACGTTGGCACAAAGGTGCGCACGGTGCCGTGTGCCCAAGGACGCCCGAACCGCCTTCACATGGAGTTTTTCAGCCGTTCGCGCTCAGCAAACAAACTTGATTATGATTTAGGATTAAGTAATTACAATGGAAATTATTTGTAGTTTTGTACAGATTTTTACTTAAAAGTACTTTGCTCTATTGTGTGCTGCTTTACACTAATGCAGTTCATATGGAGATATTGTACTTTTTACTCAAGCAGACTTACAGTAAATTTACATGTACATACAGTACATGCAATGTCCCAAACATTTTTGAATAATGCCTTACAGACAATACAGTGAATACTTATAGTTAAGTTATTCAGTGCAGCTAAATACAGTTTTATAAACAGGTTTGACTGGAGGTCAACACTTAACTTGCATAACAATGTACTGTACATTTTTATTTTCGGTAATTCATATAAACAGTTCAGCAAAATGTGAATTCCTCTTGTCACACAATCAAGGTTGTTTTAGGCGACCCAGGAATAGGACAGTTTGATTTCTTGTTTTGTCCCATAGGATTTGATTCTTAATAGGCCGCTGAACCTGTTGACAGCTGGAGAGCTAACTTTAAGTCTCCAAGCTGGCTATATCATAGAACAACAGTAGATTAGCTGAGAAGCATGTTGTAAAGTCATGATTATTCCTGATTATTCTGTCTGAATAAATCACTCACTGCTGAGGACAAAACAGCCTGACAGTAAAATGTAAAATCTATGGATTGAAAATGGAATGAATCAGTTTATGTGACTGAACCGTTTTGCTGGTGCTCTGCCCTTTTTCATTAGCTATGCATTTTGAAAGGAGCATTACTATGCTGAGCTTTGTGCAGGCAAAGTGACTGATGCTGCAGGTCAAAAAGCAGGAGAAGTAAGAGATGTCTTGAGGATGAAAGTGGCTGGTGGACCACTAAAGATGCAATGTGATGTGTCAAAGGTTATTTTTCCAGCAATCCTAGTTCTTGCTGTGCTGTAATGTTCCATTAGAACTGTATGAAGGATATGTTTTTTCATAGCTTCACCTTAGTGAAGGCCTCCCAAACACTTGGGCTACTTCAACTGGGTATTTTAATATGAAGCTGTCACAATCATTTGACAAATGATCTGACCAAATGATGATTTGCTATTTTAGACATGCAGTCAGCTGTGCACTGTAATTCCTGAAGTGTCATACTTAAAAGTTAATTGCTACATAATGCAAAAACACATTTGGTTACACACAGGAAAAAGCCATTGTGTGTCCCTTTAATGGTGATCACAAAGTGAAAAACCTGTGAAATAAAGGAATAAATATTAAGTTTGTTATATATTGTTAATAAATAACTTGACCTATATACAACATATACATATACAACATTGGTAAGACCATGTATTGCAATAGACAAAAAGGAAATTTCTTGACCCAAATCCTGTTTTATTATAAGTTAGGCTATAAGAGAATAAATAAATCATCGCAAACTCTCAGTGTTGAATGATCTACAATATATACAGTATGTAAATAGTGATGATTGACCGTATTGGGTCTGGTTGGTTTTGGGATACGGCCCAGAGGAGGAGCTGCTAAGTGAGACCTTGACAAGCCCGTTCTCTAACAAATATCTTATCATGCTTTCTTTCTTTCTTTGTCTTATTGCGTGCTTTTATTTTGAAACGTCTCCTACAGGAAGTACCTTTTGGGCGGAGCTATCGGTTTTCACTTCCTAGATGTGCAGTGCTAACACTGCTACATAATGAAAATACTGACTTTATTAAGCTTATTTTCTACGCAGTTATTAATAGACAGCATTAATATCGAGGTGAGTGTATGTTCCGCTCCCAATGTTCTGCCAATTTTATGTTGTATGTTGAAGTTAATATGAAATGTCGCTTTCATGTTAGCCTTCTATGCTGTCATGCTAGCCAGTTAACTGCTGTTTGAGTGATGAGCCTAGTAGCTTATTTGAGTCGAAACCACAATAAACATGGAGATGTATTTATCTTCTTTCACTTGTTTCTCAGGATAATGCGGGCCATTTCTTCAGCAGTGGTCATACTAACAACTGGGCTGTTCTGGTGAGTATTCATTCATTTTGCATCTTTCGAAGAGGCGGAGCACATGTTAATTGATTTTGTACATCAGAGGTGGGAGTAACAGAAACCAATTTGTGGCACGATTAACTGGTCCCTTTCTCCATGTGCAACGCAGGTGTGTACATCCAGATTCTGGTTCAACTATCGCCATGTGGCCAATACGCTGTCTGTCTACAGAAGTGTTAAGAGGCTGGGGATCCCTGATAGGTAAATTAATTATGATAGAACAGCTCACCTTGTAATATCAAATTGATTTAGTCAATTTTAGATATCATTTGATGGTGTTAACATAAAGGTAAAGCTAGGCATTGGATGTGTTGTCACTGAGCTGCTGACATTAATGAGCAGAGGTTTGCATATTTAAGAATATCATGTTCACTGCTGATATTTTGTTTGTTTCTTAACACTACAAATATGTTCTTTTTGCCTAATTTTAATTAGTCTTGTCAATATTTCTTTTGATATCTCCAGTAGTGTGGGTATGTGCCAGTAGCATTGTGATAGGTTACTGAGGAATCTGTGAAGTTCTGCACATTCGTTGTTTGTTTATTAGGATAAGATGACATGATTAAGGATGTTTGTAATGTCAGTTTTTGCTTGGCAGTGCACTGTTATTAACAGTGAGCTGTAGATTGTAGAGTTGGTTGGGCTTTAACTGTATGGCCGAGGTGTCTACTTTTGTTCACTATCCATGTGCAAGACACTGAACCCCTGCTTTGCCTGTTTATGTGGAAAAACTAAGTCGCTTTGGACACAAGCATCTGTCAGTCTAATAAAATGTAATGTAATGTATAATATGCAGAGCATATCATTAGTGTTTTCATTTATTTTCAAATGTAAAAGTAATGATTTTCCTTTGTCATTTTCTCTCTTTTCAGCCACATAGTTTTGCAAACCTGCCACAGTGTTCAGCCACAAGAATATGGAGCTGAATGTGTATGGTGACGATGTGGAGGTGGACTACCGAGGATATGAGGTTGGTTCACATGGAACTCAGGCAGTTACACACACACACACACACAACAACACTGTCCTTACAAAGTTAGTGCTTTGGAATAAGTTTAAATTAAAGTGTTTGTTTATTTCACTCACTGGCTGTATATAAAAGGACAAACACACCATGATCTCATGCCTTGGTTTTCTGAAGAGAGTTTTGAGGCTAAAGTCTGGCCATCGCCATCTTGGTAGTGGTTCACTCCACCTAACTCCAGTTAATCCAAAATTGGGTAAAGAAGTGGAGCTTGCTAGATGGCTAGTGGCTAACCACCTGTTGCAGGACCCTCTTGTCTGTCACTCAAAGCAGCCATGCCCTTAATTATGTATAACTTTTAGTCTCAATACAATTTAAAAAGGCGAGTTGCCCCCTTACAGTTGTCATGGAATTGGAAATTACCTAGAGAGACCAAAATAGTTTTTTTTTTTTTTTTTCTACCAGGCTGTAAACATGTTTATTTCTGCTCTAAAGTTGGGTATTTTAACATGGGAGTCTGTGGGGATTGACTCCCTTTTGGTGCCAGCTCCAAGACCTGGGATATATTTGATACCAAGTAAACAGTCAGTTCTCATAGTCATTGTGTTAGATTCTGGAGAAATAGGCCAGTGTAAAGACCTGAGTAACTGTAAGAAGTGCAAAATCACTATGGCCACATGACTGGGTCAGAGCATCCAGAAACAGCCAGGCTTGTTGTGTGCTCCCAGTCAGCAGTGGTTGTGATCTAAGGAGGGATAAACCATGAAGTGGCCACAGGGTGTGGGGGTGTGCTGGAATGAGTCGGATCCACAGCGGTTCCACCTTGCAACTTGCATGACCATGTAGAGACCATGTCTCAGCAGGTCAGAGGAAGGGGTAGTTATGCACAGCTGGTGGGGGTCCTCACATGTTGGTTATCTGCTTCAGGAAGACTGTATAACATAACACAGATATTATATATACAGGTACATGAGAAATTTGAGGAGGTATGGTCAACACTATTTGTCCAGTGTTTGCTCTGTCTGTTGACCAAGAAATGACTTGATATCATGTCAGTCCTTAAATAGAGGAACACCCCAGTGATCTGTTTGTCTTCGACCAAGGCAGTGACATTGGTTTATCCACTCTTTACCACAGTTTGTTTTTGATTATTTGCTCTGTGCTGGTTTTGTAAACCTGAATAAACACTGTGCTGTTAATCCATGTTTTGCTGTCAAATGGTAATCGTGTGCATGAGCAGCTGATAAAGATGAAGCAGAGAATAAGAAGAAAAGATGCAATGAGCGATCGATTTTCACAGTGTAATTAAAAGATAAGTAGAGCAGGGCAAAAATATTTCTCTTACCGGCTTACGATGACCCTAATAATGCACATGAAAAGTTTTTAGTTTGTGAAATATTTTTACTTGTGTTCTTTTTTTCTTTTTTTTTTAAATTGCAGTCATTGTTTCATTAACTCAGTCTATGTGCATTAAATAAGAGGGTGTACATATCACTTCAGTTCATACTGTCATGAAAATCACTTATTTTGTATTCCGCCTGTGTTTCAGGTAACAGTGGAGAACTTCCTACGTGTTTTGACTGGGAGGCTGCCTCCCAGCACTCCTCGCTCCAAACGCCTCCTCTCCGATGACCGAAGCAACATCCTCATATATTTGACAGGTAGTAAAAGGACAAATCCAGCCTCAAATGCTCCTTTTTCAGTCTTGCATTTAAGGAGAGTTGGAATGTTCAGTGCTAGAAGTAATTTTATAATTTAAGCTCTGTAATTCATTTTCTGCGTGCACACATTTCCTACACTGTCTACACCTTTGCTTCAGTTAAAGATTCCTAACATCTCCCAGACTATCACCTACCCACAGAGAAGGGATGCAAACATACACCTTATGGCTTTCACTTATACGTGTAGTGAAAAGCTCAAGATCAGAAATGAGCTTCCACCAGCAAACTAATTCAGTGATGACTTGTTTTGGTACTGTCCTTTTGTCTGCATAATTGCACATTTTTACAGCCTAACACAATAACCACTACCTGAAACACATATGTACTTCCTGTACTCACAGTAATATTCATACTGAGTAGTTCTTGTTATATTGTCTTCTCAAAGCCATGAGTGTCTCTGCACTCTTGTATTATAGTTTGAAGATGTGTAGTTTTTATCAGCCCATGTCTTTATCTTCATCTGTGGCTGAATGTAGCCACAGTCTTTTCAGAGTTTCAGTTTTTCCCCACAGGTTTTTGCATCATGAATCTGAGATTATTGAAATATTTATAATGTGTGTGGTTGTTTAACAGGCCATGGTGGAAATGGTTTTCTGAAGTTCCAGGACTCTGAGGAGATTAGCAATGTGGAACTGGCTGATGCTTTTGAGCAGATGTGGCAGAAAAGAAGGTAAATAAACTGGAGAGCAACATAAATTCAAAAACGCAGAGGGCCACACAAAGTGGCTGTCACACAATGTGGATCTCCTTTTGCCAGCCTACTGCACTTGGCTTTTACCCTGAGGGTCAGTTAGCATTTATCTGCTACTAGCTGCTCTTTGCTTATACACTACACAGTGCACAAGTGCATGGTGTTTGACTCTCTCTTATACAACACTTGCCTGCGACAGTACATTGGTGCTAAAACTTAGCACCAGCTCAAAATACTGTTTTTGATTACATCCAGTAGTTGAAATTCTCTTCTTGCTGCAGTGATGTAGAAGTGTACTCAGGGTACGATCAGTACACACTGACATCACTGTTAAATGTGGCAACAGTACAAGTGCAACAGATCATACAGTTTTTTGTTGAGTGAGGTCAAAGGTGCAACAAATGTTAAACTTTGATTCAGAAGAGGCAGGTGAAACCAAACTTCGGGTTCGTGTAAAGTTACTCTTTAAAGTCGGTGTATTTATGATCCAATGTACTGCTTTGTGAGTGCATGCTTTATATTCTGTATGCAGGGCTGTTTGAGTAGCTTAACATCAGAATCTGATGATAATCATCCCTTTTACTGAACTCTTTTAAATTGCACAGTCATTAGATTCATTGTTAACATAAATATAAATTGTAACAGCTTTGTATAAACACAGTTTAAACAGTCAGTCAGTGTTAAAACCTGCTGCACCTTAATTTTAAGTCATTTACACAGACACCTGACCTAATAAGCTGACATAAAACATCATGTACATCTATAGCTGCATAACTCGATGTCCTATGAAGGTGGAACGGTCATGTCATTTTTCAGGGTGCTGTAGTGTCTGAGACTTTTGAGACACTAAATGAGTTAAAGTGGATCTCTGCTACCAGCACCTCCATTGTCCTCCAAGCCTATCAATAGAGCATGTCTGGGTTATAGTCAGTCCCCAGGCTCCTCGATAAAAGCTTAGAGATGGCAGCTTTGATACTGACGCAATAATTGGAGGCTTGAACTGCCAAATTGCAGCCACCTCCCTCATGGTGCCCAAATCACCTTGATTAATTCAACTGGATGTAAAAGTCTTGCATCTATCTAAACTGGGGAAAGAAGTTGTCGTGAAATTTGTCTATAAGGGAGGAAAGACAGAAAGGCGAGAGCGACTGATGAAGGGAAGGAGAAACTGGGTGCGTGGGTGTGTTAGAGGGACTGAATGGAGCTGCTGGTTTTACTTGGTTGCCATGGTAACTGCAGTATAAAAGCTGGTGAAAAGGGTTGTGTAAATTTATTGGGAAAAATTGACAACTGTTATACCAGCTGTGCATTCTCTCATCAGATTTGTATGAGAATGGACATGATCCTCTGTGTGTGTGTGCGTGTGTGTGTGTGTGTGTGTGTGTGTGTGTGTGTGTGTGTGTGCGTGTGTGTGTCCAGGTACAACGAGCTGCTCTTCATCATTGACACCTGTCAGGGCGCCTCCATGTATGAGAGGTTCTACTCTCCAAACCTCATGGCTTTGGCAAGCAGCCAAGTTGGAGAAGACTCCCTGTCAGTGAGTTACCTGCCCACACATGAGAGAGAGAGAGAACGAAAAAAAAAATCAGTCCGTTTTCTAATAAGCGGTGTGCTTTGATACCACCGTGATTTAAGACTAAGTCTTGACTGCTGTGTGCAAACATACTCACCCATTAACACACATTCTCCAACATGAAGTGTCAAATTTCTGCAAACTGGAAGGTAATCTGAGTATTTTGTTAACCTGCTCTTTATTTGATTTGGGGAGGTTTCAATTTTAGCAACCCCAGTTAGCAATACCTAAGATAACATTACATTTTATCATGAAAAGGCTTTAAAAGCCCATTTTACACTACAAGCTCTGCACCAGATGGCAGACAGTTGGAGACTAGCTGGTGAACGTAGGGGAGTATTTGGCGACTAAGGCCAGATACTTCTCTCAGGTAGAGACCAAAAACAGAGCTAAAAGCACAACTCCAAATAAATTGTAATGTTGTTGTGTAGCTGCTGGATGTGTAAATACATACATGTTTTGTAAACAAGGTGATGGTTTATGCCAATGTATCTGAATTTTTCAGGCTCTGACATCTGAATCAGTGTAACATTGTACATCATAAGATGTTTAGTTTTACCTTAATTCACATGACACATTAAAACTGTAATTGAATGACAACCACATTACACGTGCTACATTGGTGATTAGAGGTGAGGCAAACGTGGCAGAGTTTAAAGGCTGTTAACTTGTCAACATACTTTTTAATATGATATTGTTACCCAGCAATTAGAGTATATACTTTTTAATATGATATTGTTACCCAACAATTAGTGTTTCATCCTGACACCATCTGTGTATAAATGCAAAAGAAGCGCTCTTCTTAAATTCGTGTTTAGAGAGCATGAGCTAAAACCAGTGGAGGGCTGTCACTCTGTGCCAGTTTGCCACCGTTGGTCAATGATTTCATTCTCTCTATACACAACTAGATTTTCAATGTTTTTGTTTGTTTGATCAGCAGGCTCAGGTTTGTCCTCCTCTTATTAATTTGCATTAGTCAGTCACAATGCCAGACCACACAGTTCAGACATGCTTCTGTCCAGTGATCTATCCTGATCCTGACGTCTAAAACAGTTTTGAACCGAAACTAAAAATGCACCAGTGCTAACAAAATGCTGTTGGATACTGAATAGTCCTGTTTTTTCCCTGTCCTGTCTCTTTCTAGCACCAGCCAGATTTAGCCATAGGAGTCCATTTGATGGACCGTTACACCTTCTACCTGCTGGAGTTCCTGGAAGATATCCACCCTGCGAGCAAAACCAACATGAACGATCTGGTAAGGAAGTGTTTCCTTTTTACCCAGTGTCACAGAGTATTTGTTTACCATAGAACATAAAGTCTCATTATCAGTTTATCAGTCAGTAAGTTGGTGATTAATTGATTAATAGTTCTGTCTTTAAAATTCAGGAAGTAGCAACAGTCTGAAATTAACTGTAATTTATGTTAATGATATGATAATGATATGTCTCTATGGGTTTTTTTTTTTTTTAGCTTAATGATACAAACCAAAAAACTCAAGGCTACAATCAGATGATTATTGTACAATGCACAAATGTATTTGCACACTTGCAGGTGCCAGCTGTGAATATACACAATAATATGCATCAACAGTGTTTGTGTGCTTGGCAACAGTGTACAGTGTGTATTGTCATCTGAGGTTGTGCATGTACACACTGCTGCAGTAGATGTCTGTTTTAGGTAAAATACATACAGTATATGGTGGTGTTTAAGCTTGTGCTGTCTTTATGTGACCTTTGTTTACACTACAAGTTTCCCCTTTATTGATTAGTCAATAAAACAAACAGCTGATTGATTGAAAATTTTGATAATCAGATAATTTGAGCTGTTGGTCAGACAACACAGTAGCACAGTTTTTGACATCTTAGAGGCTCAATACTCGTCTGAGTAATAAAAACTGATTAATTATATATAAAATATAATCGTTAGTTGCAGATGTGGCCTAAATCTTCTCTGACCTGTGGCAGAAAGACTTTTTTGGTGGGATTGGTATCTGAAGTTTCTGGATGAAAGTCAGACAGGGCTCGCAGGACTCTGTACTTGAAACGGAATGTCTGATGCTGTGTTAAGGTTGTTGGCCTTTGACACATGATGGCAGAGATGGTGAGTTCATGCTGCTCTGGGCTACAGCTCAATCTCAGCAGCACCTCCCTTTTCATCTTTTTCACTCCTGCAGAGACTGACCTCAGGGGCCACTGCTCATCCCCCCCCCCCCTCCCCCACTCC
>NW_018127894.1:273482-296566 GCF_001952655.1 Monopterus albus | reverse complement strand
CCCGTCCCCATCCCCCCCCCCCCTTCCCCTCTTCACCAGAAGTTGCAGTCAAAACACCTGAAATCCTTACTGAAGGACTCAGTCCAAGCTCAATCAATGTATTCTGACTAATGCTTATTATTCTGTCCAATTTTCTTGCTTCTAAAGATGCACTCTTTGTTCTTGTCCTATTTTGTGAGGTTAAAGATCAATACTATGGATTTTTCCCGACAAACCCACCAAGTTTTTTTATTTTTTTATTTTTAAATCCAGACAACACAGGCTTGCCCCTTTCAAGGAGAAATGATCTTCACCTTCTTTTCAAAATCCTTTTAGCAGGCGTGTGTTTTCAAATGTGGTTTAGCTGTTGTTCACCTCAGTTTAATGATTTGATTTTATTTTTTGAAACCAAGAGCCCAATGGACAACACACTGAGTGATGAATCATACACATAAGATGATTGACCCACAAGTGCTAACACATGAAAGATGTGAAACTGTATGACACCTGACATTTGTGCATGTCATTCTCTAATCTTCTCCACATACTCACATATTTTCACACCTCCCACTTGAGCTGTAGCTACGTTTTATGCAGCTGGATGCAGCTCGCTGTCGGTGTAAAACGGAGGAGACAAAATGTATACCACTGTATGAATATTAAGGGCCCCGAGAGTGACCTTCATCATGTAATTAATGCTCTTATTTCAACCTCCTGACAGATACCAGCGTTGTTATTATTTGCAAATACTTTTTTTGTTTTTATGTGGCTTGCAATGGGAAATGAACCGTACGTAAAGCAGTACTCTGTCTATTCCTAATGCACCATTTGTGGTTTTTCTGCTCCACAGTTCAAAGTGTGTCCCAAGAGTCAGTGTGTGTCCACTCCGGGCCATCGTACCAACCTGTTCCTGCGGGACCCGGGAAGCGTCCTCATCACAGATTTCTTTGGGAGTGTCCGCAAAGTGGAGATCACCATGGAAACCATCAACTTCACCGACCATGTCAAGCAAGTGGAGAAGAAGTAAGTTGTATTCATCAACTTGTTACTAGTGGATTGTTTTCACTCAACTTTCACTTTATGTGACAGTTACATTGGGCAAATACTGTCACAGTCATGGATGGTCTGTACATATTGCTTTGTCAAAGCTACCAAGTTCAAATAGCACTTTGAATACTGCGCTGTGTATATTTTACTATATGAGACATAGCCCAGGGAAAAATCCATCAGATTCACAACTGTCTGCTTAAGCTTCTTACTTGACTTAAAGTTAAATGTAGACTGACCTTTTTAGTGAAGGCCATCTTTAAACAATCTGCCACTCTCAACCAGGTTTGACAAATCAGTTTTTTCCTCCTGGCACTATCTTAATATTTTTTTAATGCCCAAAAAGGTGCATTAGGGACAACCTGGGTGTGAAAGCCTTAAGTGAAGGCATCCTCCTTTTGTTTTAAATGAAATGCTGCGGGCTACTTTTGTTTTGTTCCAAACAGGCTGGACTTTGATTTCTGTTTAGAGCATTTCTCATTTGTGATATTGTTTCCTGCTCTTATGGTGTGTTGAGTGGTCTGTTTCAGGGAGAATACATCTCATGGTGGATGTAGCTGTGACCTCCCTGTAGGTGACATTATTGTTTGGCATAATAACAGAGTCAATTTAGACTTCGATAGATATTAACAGCTTTTTATAACCTGTGGCAGCACTTGAAGCAGCATGTGACAGCAAAGGGAGGATGATAATTGGACATGTTCACTGTCTGTTTTCAGGCTACAATTCAGTCAGTCTCCATACAGTGAGTGCCAGTGAATGAGCAGCTGTAATGGATTATCTGTGGCACTACCTTGTGGTGAACTGGACAACATGCATCAAAGTCCCATTTTATTACAATTTTTCCATTGCATCAGATTTCACATGCTGTGATAAGTACATATGGTCACTAGATGGCTGTAGTGTCAAACTCTGAAACATCATCCTCTGAGTGTGGTGACATGTTGTCTCATATTCGCCAGTTCCCATACACTAATCCCATAATAAGGACGTCACTCTGAGTTTTGGGAAAGCTAATGCAGCCTTCCAGACTGTGGTTAAGGAATTGATTAGAGTTCTCTACAAACATCTGTGCTAGAAATTAAAACTTTATTCAAAATTACGCTCCCCGACTTCTATTAATTCTATTAAGCTGGTCTTTAATTGAACCACTGGGAGGTTTTACAGTCAAAGAATTTAATGCACTTGGCTGCTAATTAGTAATTAGAGGCAATTGCCATACTGATTTTAGTCATTGGTTGTTTTGGCTTAAGGCTAGTTAGTGATTTCACACAGCTTCACATATTACTTTGTTATTGATTAGGGGCCAACACATTAGTTCCGCTGATCCCCTCATGCAACACAGAAGCACAGCACCAGTGTTACGCAGCCAACTGTTGCTCTTGTTCACTCCTAGAGAGAGAGACATTTTATCTCCACTTCCAAAGTAAGAAACCAGCGATGCCCTGATTCATTTGATGCTTAATGGAGCTAAGTTTACTGATGCACCAAAGAACTAGCAGCATTTTTCTACTTTAAGGAATGATTGCAAACACTGCTGTGAAAGTTCAAATACATTAAAGAGGCTAATGACACTTTCTGTCATTTTGTATGTCACATTAGTGTTTCTTCAGCCCCACTCAGGCAAGATTAATCTCACAGGGAGAGGTGGTTAATGAGCAATGTGCTGTGACTGTTATACCGTAGGTCTGGACAACATTTTAGCCATTAGCAACTTGCAAGATGTTGTACACACTCTGCAGGAAAACCATAGGGCTTATCAAATAATTAAATTTTATATCATCATTAATATTAACATTATTAAATCATTTACTGTCAATTTAATTGTTTACGCAGATGGTCGCAAACAACTCAAATGGCTCCTTCTGAATATAAGAAGTGGTGTTAGTGACCTGCAGCGCTGGATAGAGTCTATAAAAACTACTTGGGCTGTTAGTAGATCAGGGTAAATTATACAAAGGCAGATTAGACATGACAGAATTATTTGAAAAATGAAGTTAAAATAGGCTGAATGTTATGAGCAAGCTGGCATCTTTATTTTTCAGCTGTTACACCAAAGTGAAATTCAGTAACAAAATCCACCTTTATGCAAAAACACATACATTTTAAAATGCAGTTTTACTCTGGGCTTTAAAAAGACCAGCAAGTGTGCCAAAGAACAGAAGTTAATTGGATCTGTAATACTTATTGAAATATGGGGTGAAACAGCAAATTAGTGCTTGGGACAGGGTTAAAAGTCGTGAAATGATTAGTGCTTCATCGGTTGTTAGGTTGAGTAAATAATCAGCATATCACAACCATAGTTTTTCTACGTTGTATTGTAATTGTCCCATCTTCCTTTGACATATATAAGTGCTACCTTGAAATATATAGGTATAAAATTAGCATTGGGATCTTTTCTCATCTCCAAAACTGTCACAACAGGATGATTATGAAACCTCTGGCTGGACTAATAGCATTTCATAAGGCCTGAAAATGGGCTGCAGTGAGTTCTGCGTGTTCCCTCAGAGAAAAGATCACAGGTGTCCTCTGTAACAAGCCGATATTAAATATAGCTCTGCTTTAATCCACTTTTGTCAGATCATTCAGTCACTCAGACAAGTGCAGGAGGATATTTAAAGAAGAGGGGTACGTGTGGGTGCATGCAGGCCTACCCTCGCACTCTCATTGTTCTCTTTAACTCTGTTCTTACTAACTCGTGTCTAAATGGCATTTTACTGCAGAACCGGCTCTTCCATTAGGCACTTGATAGGGAGGATTTTTTTTTAATGGATCCTCCTGAATCCTCTTTATTTTACATTAGCTTAAAGGTGTAGTGACATTGTGTAGTTAGTTACTCACTTCCAGCCATAGGTGGTTGTTGACTAAAACACGTTGTCCTGTGGCTCATCTGGCTCCCAGGATAATTACGACGATCAAAGCTGAATTCATATCCCGCTGAGTTATAAAATGAACCTTACATGGTTTGTGGCCTTCAGCGCTGGTCTACAAACACTTAATGGGCTATTAGTAGAGCAGATGTTAAAAGGAAATTTGTTTGACCTAAATAGATGGCAGCTGGAGACAGCAGGGAGGTGTTGGTCACATCCACTAGAATCAGCTAAGTGGATTGAAAAATTCTCTCCAGAAAGGAGAGAAAGGATACTTTGAATTGAATTAGAGCTCATCTCTGTGCTAAGTAATGGGGCGAGGGTAACGGCAGTGAGTTGTCTGTGCCCTCAGTGACGTTTCCAGTGTCAGAAGGAGGTCGGCACAAATAGAGGGCTCAGCAGGAGATCGTCTCCCTGCCTGCCCACCCTTCCTGCTTTCTTCAGTCTGTGCTCCTGCCTGTCAACATCTGTCCTACCGCACAGTCATGCTGAGAAGAGAGATGGGCCGTGGAATAAAGTTAAATGGATACAAATAAAGAAGCAGGAGAGCAAAAGCCAGAGAAAAATGCAGAAGAAAAGGAAGTCGGAGAAAATATTGACTAGAATAGAAAGGAGAACATGTTGCTTCAGCCTGCAGGTGGTTGGAGGAAAGCCATGGTGGCTTTCTTTGTCAGCAGCTGTCTGACCCGAGCTTTCTTTGATTAGCCAAAGACATCCACTTAGTTGAACCTCCGCTCAAATGTGACCTTTAGCTGAGACCTTCTTCCTGACTGTGTGTCAGACTGTGATGTTGGAGACAAACAGATTTTCAAAGAAGAGACCCATGAAAGCATGCAACCATTTCGAAACTGCTCATGGTGACTGTGAGAGGTTGCTTTTTATTATTATTTGTTGTTATTGTGTTTTGTTAGAGCTTACAAAGTTGGTTCAGTTGTATGCTTCAGTTTCCCATAAAATAAAGCCAGTATACAGCTTAACACAAGCCTGATAGGTCAGTTTCTTATTAATGCTGTTCTGGTTGTTACCAGAACTTTTATTTCATCACTTGGATGTAAAGATTTCTAACATTAAATAAAGCAGATAAGTGAAAGTAATGCTATGGTCCAGTGGAGTAAATCAGCCAGTAGTAGGCAGCATATTTCTGCATTGCATTTGTGTGCGCTTATCCAGTGTCTGGTTTATGCTGATGAGGAAAACCTTGCCAAAGTAAGAGCTATTGAGATATTCTATATTTTTGCTATTGTCAATAAATCTCATGGGGGAAAAAAAAAACCTTTTCTTATTACTTTCCGATTTTCAAATTTTTACAGATAGTGTGAGGTCGCAGGTTTAATACATTAACTTGTTTTAGGGTCATGTTAACAATTGTCATCACTTTCCATGTGCTGAGCTTTTTTCAGTGTCCTTGAGCAAAGTATTGAACTTAAACTTACCTCAATAATACGTCAGTTTTTTAAGAGCATCAGTTGATTTGGTTTAATGTCAGTTTATTATTCCTAACCTACCATTTGTTATGTTCTTTAGGGTCAGTTTTCCATCTTTGAAAATGGAGAATAGTTTTATTCTTCCATCAGGTGAAGCAAATGCATATAAAAGCAGTGGTGGAATAAGTACTCAGACGGCACATTTAACATTCATTAATATCATATTATTGGATTGTAAATATTGATGCATTATTATGTACATCACATTTAATGTTGCAGCTGGTAAAGGTGGAACTAGTTTTAATTGGCTTATGTTTATAATTAGAATTACTGGTGGGAAATCATTAAAGTTTATGATTATACCGTCATTTTTGTACTAATCTGGTTCTGAAAATAACTAGTAACTAAAGTTATCAAATAAATGTAGTGCCTCCTAAAAGCTGCACAAAAACAATATGCAAAAAAGAAGGTTCCTCAGAATTGGACTAAGTACAGTATATGAGTAGATGTACTTAGTTACTTTCCACCACTGTATAAAAGTAACCTGTCTCTCACTAAGATACGTCTCTTGTTATGGTGTTGTAGTGGTAGATGGAGAGATCTACAACCCTCGGGTACCAGTGCATGGTTTCCTCTACATCCCAGTGATTTGTGTTTACTTTTGTTTTGTTCAAGGACAAATGTCAGGCCTACTACCTCTCACCAGGCATAAAATACTGTAGTACTTACAGTAAAAGTGAAGTCCCGAGGCTGCGTATCATA
Source organism: Monopterus albus (assembly GCF_001952655.1). Lineage (NCBI taxonomy): Eukaryota > Metazoa > Chordata > Actinopteri > Synbranchiformes > Synbranchidae > Monopterus > Monopterus albus. The sequence goes on along the minus strand of NW_018127894.1, from coordinate 290,484 downwards.
ACCATGTTTCATGTATCTGCCCAGTGTTGCTAACACAGACTCCCCATAGACTTCCATGCGATTCTCGCTCTGCCTGAGGAAGAGCTCCATGTTTGAAAGATTCTGCAATACAGATTAGCTGTTAGCGGAGGCCTCTCTTGGATCGTCTTTCAATTAAGTGCCTGTATCTGTGCACATATAGATCAAATTAAGTTCTCTCACTTTCCTACATTACATTTTCCTGTCTCCTTTCTTCTGGCTGTTTATAAAATTAGAGAATGAGATGGCATGGAGAGCTGATGATTGCTGTGTAGCATCAAAAACAAACATTAGCTGTATGTTTATCTGTTCAGCAAATTTAGTGCCAGCCACGTATGTGCATCGAAGCTGATTCTGAAATTCCCTCTAACTTGATTCATTGCTGCATTTATGATCACTTGGGTTTTAGAAAAACATATGCACCATGGGTAGTAAAGAGCTCCCATAACACCTTTTATTATCATTAAGTAAAAAGCTGGTGAGTGGCTTGCTCAAAAGGTGTATCACTTTAAAATTGTGTTTTGTATGTTTATTTTTCTGTTCATTTGTATATAGAGTTCAGTAGTGACATACACAGGATCACATCCATTATTATCAGTCAATTCAATTATGTTTCCTCAGGATGATTTTATTTTCATTTGTCTAGAGTAAAAAAGAGGTTCATTTGCATTAATTTGCACTGCATATCATTGACTCGGCTCTGAAATGATCTGTCAATCACGCACTCCCCTGCTACACATACACCACCAATAGAAACACAGCAGTCTGTTCTTCTTCCTAACAGCGTTCCTTCACCACCGAGTAATGGTGTCACACATAACAAAAGCCTAATGTTTCCAAAGTGCAATTTACTTACTTCAGGTAAATGTTAATGCGGCGCTGTTTTGTGTGTTTTGTCTCGCAGTGTTGTGAATGAAGAGCTGCAAAAAGAGACGTACTCTTATGTGGACCAGCTGCCAGTGTCTGAGATCATCCATCAGGTAGGAGGCCCGTACAAACCGCGTGAACCAGCCCATGTTAGTGTAATCCAGATGTTTAACATCCTTCTGAACATCCAAGTTTTTTTTTTTTAAAGCCTTTGTGTAAACAGACATTTAGTCAGGCTCCTGTGTTTGTGTTATTTGAAGTGTGTCCACTCTCGTCCTTAATTTGGACAGAGAACAGAAAGTTATGTGCAACATCCACTAACAGATGTCTTTGTGCCGTTTCCATGGTGACGGCTCCAAGTGTGAAATGCAAGTGCCTCCTGGTCTCGGTGTGGCGGGGCCACCGTGAAATCCAGCAGAATGGATAGGCAGGATTGTGGCTAGAAATTGTGCGTTCACCTCATTCTCAAATGGATTGTGGTTTTCAGTCGGGCCGACCTTCACAAATGAACACCTATTCCTCCTCGTTCCACCTTTACAACATGCGCTCTGCATTCTAAACAGCCGGTCTCGAGTCCTGTAAAACACTTGATTTTTCCATTATGAGCCTATTAAAATACTGTTTCTATACATTCACTTCTACTTGTGCATCAGAAAAGTAAAGCAGTTGTATTAATCTTTGCCACAGGCAAGAGCAGACATTATGGGTGCTTAGATTTGGGGTTCAGCTGTGTCAAAGCAGAAAAATACAGAGAATGGATATATGAACATCTGCACCCTGTACTACTAGTTTGTGAGGCTTATGGCAATTTGTTGAGACATTGTTTTACAGATTGTTGTCAGCGTGTTTCGTGTTGCCCTGTACGTTTTCAGTCTCAACATTAAATTGACTTTTGTAAGCACTATTTAAGTTGGAGATTTTACATGGAATTGCATAATATTGTACAGGTATGTCTGTTATTGTGTTTGCCTTCTTCCTACTGACATTCATTCAGAAGGTGAACAAGGTGAGTTTTGCCTTTTAACAACCAAATGGCAAAAAAAAAGTCCTCTTTCCTAAAATGAATTGAACCAACATCCAAGTCCCCTTGTCATCTTCAATACCTTCATGTTTGATTTGTTAAGTGATCTGTATTGTATATTAACAGTGGATCAAATGAATACATGTAATGTGCAAGGTGTCGTTCGTAGTGAGGTGCCCCCGGAGAATAATCGCCAGCATTCTCGTGTCTTTCAGCTTGTTGTTTCGGTTTACAGTAACTTCACTGTTTTGATTGACTCTGAGCAACAATATGCAGCCGTTTTCAACAAAGACTCTAAAATGTCACTGTATAATACCGTACCGGCATCAAACAGCAGATGAAGTTGGCAGCTAACTGGTGAACATAGTGGAATATTTAGCAGCTAATCTGCTTAAAATTATTCTCCAGCTGTCTCAGTGACCTTGACCTTTGACCACCAAAATCTCATCAGTTTATCTCTGAGTTCAAGTGGACGTTTTGTGCTTAATTTGAAAAAAATTCCATCAAAGTTTTTGATATATTGCGTTCATAAGAATGGGCTGGTCAGACGGAAACATAATACCACTGGTTGCAGCTATTGCCGGCGTGGAGGCATAAAAATAGGGACTACATTGCTGATTTCAGTCCTGCTTTAAGCTAGCTGTGTTCTGCCCACTGACTGTACATATAAGCGGGACAGACCCACTGTGATGTCTCCCCCTGGATTTCTGAAGAGTAGTTTTGAAGCTGAAGTCTCGCTGTCGTCATATTGGTATCGTTTCAATCCACTTGCTAGGTCTAATCCAAAAAAATGGGCAAAGAAGCGGAGCGTGAGTGGAGCTTTCTAGACAGCTAGTGGCCAGCCACCTATGGTGGGGACCCTTCCGCCAGTCACTCAGAACAGCCATGCATTTAATTATGCATGACTTTGTCTCAATATAATTTTAACGGGCAAGTTATTAAAAAAAAAATTCACCCCTGTCCAGTTGTCGTGGCAGAGGAAATTAGCTATAGAGACCAAAACTGTTTTTTATATTGGGCTGTAAACATGTTTATTTCTGCTGTAAAGTTGGGCATTTTTACATGGAAGTCTATGGGGACGGACTCCTTTTTGGAGCTTTGCTGAAGAAAGTGTGACAGTTATGAAATTGCCTCACTTTAAACATTTAAACACATGGCAAGCCAGCTGTTTAGTGTGGTTTCCAAAACAACAGTCACCACTTCACTTGAAAAAGGTAAACGGATGTCTTGTGTGTTTCTGATTAGTAAGCAGGCACAGAGGCATCAAATTGTGAAGCTGGAAAAAAAAAAAAGGTCAATCAGCTTTTGATCTGTTCCTCCAGGTTCAGATTTCAGTGACTCCAGCAGAGCTGGAGCTGCTGACGTTTGATTTTGAAGCTGTGTTCTATATGTAGATGGACGCTGTAATGCTGCTGTTGATAGCAGAGTTCAGGCCCAGCTGTACTGAGGAAGTGGCTAAATAAATAAATACAGTAAATGAGTCCTGCTGCTGAAAAACTCACTGGCTGACATCGGCTTTAGTGTGAAAAAGGAGCCACAGTCTGCCATCCCAGTGAAATGTGCTGACCACAGGCCTGAGGCCTGTCAGACGATTATTGAGTACCGTGATGGGAAACGAGAGGGGTCTCCACACCCAGCGGCACTCAGAGAAATTAGCTGAGGTCTGCCTCAAAACCCTGGTAGACATGAGCTGGTTTCAGATCGGTTGCCTGCTGCTCACATAAGAATGCCCCATAAACTGTGAACGCAATTTTCAGCACACAGCAGCAGAGGCACTATAGAAAGCTTGAACACACACTGGCACAAACGCACCCCATTAAGCCAGCGTCATCTTCTCCTTGGCTTCGTATCTTGGCTCACTCTTCTGTCCTGCCCCCCCAGCGTATTCATCTTCATACATCTTTTTCTGTCTTTCTCGTATTTTGCACCCACACGTACAACACACAAACACACTCAACCCGCCGACCCCTGCCAGAGTTTTCGATTATCGGCTAGCACTCCTGCTGGGTTGAAGATGGGAGTCCTGACAGTTTGTCCTCTCTCTCTGTCTCTCTCTCTCCCTTGTCGTAGTGCATCCATAATGCAGCAGAATGACCAATGCCCATCAAGCCTATTGACAGCTCTCCTCTTTTTGATTAGCCGTCATATTGTTCGCAGCACTCATATCTTTGTATTCATGCTGCCGAAGTACTGTAGTGCCCTTTGGTGTCACTGCACAGATACACTGAAGAACTAGATGCGATTGAATCTCATAACATTTGATGTCTTAAATATCCCCAAGTGGTCTGAAGCTGATTTCAGTTGTGCCACCAACAAAAACTAATCTTCTCACTTCTCATCTTCTAAGAAAAAACATTTTTCCATTTGCCAGTAGACCAGGCAACAGCTTGTAAATAGAAAAGTCATCACAGTGACTGACAGTGGTTATATAAGGCTGTACTGTATGGCATCTGTATATAAACAGCCCCTCACTGTGTACATGGATGTGAGGAGTTGATTAATACCCTGTCACTGTTGGCAGTTGTCTTACTGGTGATGACAGGGTGAGTCCCCTCACCACCTTCTTCTCCCAACCTTGCACATCTCATCACGTTGCCAACGCCTAATCACAATATGTTCAGTGCTGGAAATAACTTGAAAGAGCTCTCTCTTTCACTCTCTTGTGTGTTCTACTTTTTCTCTTCCTTCGCTGCTGTGAGTCCCAGTCTCTGGTGTCAAATTGTTATTTGTTCCTTCGCCAGCTTGACGCTGCACCATATGGCTCCAGACAATAGCAAATGGAAACAGTGAAAATGAATGCTTTGCCTCCCCCCTGTGCCTCGCCAAATCCCCCTTGCTCTCACTCAGGCTGCAACAATGACATTTTTCCAAAGTGCATGTTGGGACTGTGCAGATCACAGGCCAAGCCCACTGTAACGGGCTCACTCAGTTTAATTATATATCAATTAGAGTTTCATTTGCTGTTCAACAATTACAATTAATATCCTTTAGAAAAGCAAAACATGCCTTATGTGAGAATAATGCATCTACTACTTCTACTGTCATAGCTTTAGTTGAGGGGCTTAAATGTCAAGGCAATACAGTGGAGTGTCCTGGCAGCGCACAATGGCTGCTGCTCTGTCATCTGGCTCTGCCCAACAGAAATTTGCTGCAGTTTTGACCTTGGAGTGTTGGTGTTTGGCAGCATGTTTCATATCCCCTCAATGACCATTAGCATCCTGCAAAGTCATGTTAATTAGCTTCGATCAATCAGATGGGTAGTCATTAATTGATTTTTCCTGGTGAATTGAATGCACAACACAAAAACATGTGTATAGCAGGCAGGGAACTTCAGCGTAGGTCCCTGTCCTTGGTTGTGGGATATGAATGGTTCCATCAGTGAAGGTCGGCTTCCTGCTTGTCTCTCTCTCAGCTGTTTTGTCTTTTCTCTCACTTACATGCCTGCTATTTTTTTCCTCTGCCTCCCTAATGTTTACTTTTCTTTATCTGGAGAAGCAGCATTATTTTCAGTGTGTATTTCTTTTCTTCGGGTAAGTCACAAACTCATAAATGTCTGAGGCCAGGTTAGATATTTTGTGGACTCAATTTCTGTTGGACTACGCAAGCTTTATATTTGAAGGTGCATTAAGTAAGTTTTTTTTTTTTTTTTCCCACAGTCTGCTAAATCCAGTGAAAATGAGCTGGAACAACAGCCCTTCTGTTGTTGTTCCAGCTTCTCCACCCTGTGTTTTCAAAGTACGGACTGTAAATTAGCCCCGTCTGCCACCTAGCTGAGGTTATAAGAAGTGTTTATTGAACCATGAGCAGTCATTTCAAACATCCAGCCATGGAGGAGCTCTTGGTGCTGAATGTCTGAAACAGTGGCTGCCAGACTTAAGAGGAGATGGAGAGGATTAAAAGCAGCTATAATGCATGGTCATGATTTTACCTCTGTGTTGAATTAATATTTTAACTTGGGAGTAATTTAAGTTTCAGTAATTGAATTTAATTTAAGTACTCCATTTTTTTTATCTCATTTCACAATGAGCATTCCTTTGTCTGTCTGCATTGTTTACTGCCTGTTAATACTGCTTATTTTGTTATACTAGCCTTATGTTGGTTTACTGTTTACTTGCCCCTTGCATGGGGATATGTACATGCACATTGAGAGCCGATGTACCAGAGTCAAATTCCTCGTGTGTCCGACACACCTGGCCAATAAAGCAGATTCTGATTCTGAAGTTTTGTGTAATGTGGATTCTAGGGTAGCGCTGACAATAACATCGTGGGTTGTTAATCCACTCGTTAACCAGCAACACATCACATTCATGATCAGGATTTGTTCTTTGAATCACACATAAACCAAGTCCCTAGAACTGCCATTTTCACCTGCTCAATATCGCCAAAATCAGGAACATCCTGTATCTTATGGTGTCAGTTTGTTTTGAGTTCAAAACTTGACTTCACCTAAAAAATAAACGATATATGTAATATGGTGCATATAACTCTTATCAGCCTCTTTTCTCTGCCTACTTTTCTTCTAATGCTAATCTAATGCCTCTCCATCACTTCCCTCTTGACATACTGCTCTGCTGACGTGGTTTTCTGTCAAAGTCGATCCATCTCCCTCTGCTCTTCCTTACCCTAGGGGCTTGCACTTTTATATATACACATACACTCAGTCACAGTCACACACACACACATCTGCCTACCATTGCTACAGAGGTCATCTGTCCCCGATGGCCACACACTACCAGTCGTCTCCTGTGAACATCCCTGGCAAGTCTTTTACTCTCAGCTCCTCTCACTGTCTTCCTGCCAGCCACTCTGTCCCTGTGGCCGTAGCTGAAAATGTCCAAACGCACATTTTGTTATGTGATTAGATAGTTGTAGGGTAATAGTAGCAGGAAAGCACCCACAGTGAATTTATGATTTGGAGCACAACGTGTGCCGTTTGAAATGAGTGGCCATGTGATGGCACTCTGAGCTGTCACATTGGTATTCACACAATTATGTCGGCGTCTCCGTGGCAGATCGCTGTCATCATAACTCTGTGTCCATTTGACTGGAAAACATGGAGGATGACAAGTCGAGTATGCTGGCAAATTTAATTGGGATCTGTGACAATGACCTTTTTAACTAGAGACGGGTCAAAACTGACCAGTGTTGAAACAGAGGACTTACTTTGCAGTCTCAGCAGAAAAGCAAGAGCCTGAAAGACGGCCTGCAAACACTTTGTGAATGTGATGCTTTGGTTAGTAAATCATTTTTCCAGGATGGAGTCTGTCACAGTAGGCTAGACTGGTCTGTTGAGCTAGTTTCCTCTACTTGTATACTAATTTTTTTTTTTTTTTTTTTTTTTGATTTTCTCTTTAATAATTTTTGTGGTCTGACAAAGTTGGTCAAGCATTTCCAAGAAAATTGCAATACATTTTTTTTTTCAAATTTCGAATGTTTAAGCTTGCAATTGTTTGTCCAAAGTTGCAACCATGTTTTAATTTGAAATGTCTTAATGCACCCAGAATACAAAATGAATTGGTTCTCACTTAATAAAATGATGAATTAGTGTGACAGACTTTAGCATTCTGCCAAAAATGCAGCCTCCTCGTTCATTTGAATGAGACCACTATTTGAAGCTGACTTCATTTTTGCTACATCACAGTGTAATGTAATCTGGCAGTGCACTGCTTTGGCCCAAGCAAATATGTGCAAGTGCACATTCCTGGCAAATTACTGTCTAATTAGACTGGTATGATTTTAGAGCATTTACCTAGCAACGGCGTTGTCCTCCATCTCAGTGGAATCTTTTTAATATAGGCATGTGACAAGCTGACAAACCTTTGGATCTATTACTCAGGCTGGACTTCACAAAATCAGGATCGTCACTCAAAGTGTTGCAACTAGCAGATAATGTGCGTCTACTAAAGACTCCATCATTCATAGTTAAAAAAAAAAGCTGATTTTATAAAGTATGTTTTCAGGGCCTTTGACACTGTGCTATTTTTGGAATAAACACCCATTTTGATGTCTACCAGTCTGACAAATAAAAACCAAATCTGAGATATTTCCAGTAGTTTCTTTCACTCTCAAAAAGAAGGAAGGACTGGTCCCTTTCACCATGTAACCGATGTGTCAGAGCTCATTTCTATTTTCTTCTGATTATATTTCCATTCTTTTATTATTATCAAACATTGTTATTCAATACATGAAACAGAAGAAAATAGCTAATATTTGAAGTGTGACAGGAGCTTTAATGTAGAAGCCCTCTGCTTCAGACCTCCTGCCCTGACTGTGCCTAGTGCGGACCTCAGGCTTGGTGTGCACCACTTTAGCATTCTGAATGCCGCTGGAGCTCGATTGATTTGACTTGATTGAGCTGTTAAATAAATTTAGAGTCAGACGTAATCCAATTTTACTTGCTGTCCTCCGTCTTTCTGCATTAGAAATTGGCAGCGTTGTCACATAAACTGCAGTTCTGTTTAAAAGACAGCTTTGAGCACCCAGTGTCTGCCATACAGAGGTTTCTCAGAGGCACGAGTGCACAGCTCCCGAAATGAACCTGCAATCAGTTTCACCAGCCAAATTAATACCTATTATTCTAAGAAACAATCATGCCTCTTCTAACTGATATTTCAGAATCAGATGCAGTGTTATTTTAGGACTCACTTTATTATGCAGCGTGTCAAGTTCATCTCCATAAGCTGAAATAATGCTGTGTTGTGTCACAGGAGCATTACAGTCAGTTACTTGAAAACCCTGTTTGAGCCATTGCTGTGTTTTGATTTGATTGGCTGATGACTGTGACTATAGCTGAGGTGTTCAGATGTTATGGTCTCAGCCAGTGTTGTGAAGCTTTCAGCTGCCATGGGCACATTTTGCTGGCATTTGGTGCTTAGTGGGTGGTAATATCAGACACGGCACATACTAACAGACCCTACGGTATGTGCAAGTCTCTCACTTGTGTGTACACAAATACAGCAAAACGGTCCACTTCAGCCAGTTCAGCAATTATTAGCCTCCTAAAATTCAGCAAAATTTTCAGTGTCTTGAGTTTGTACAGATCAATTTATGTATAAATTGCAATGCAGTTATAGTTTCAAAACTGAAATGCCACCATTCATCAGGATTAGTTTACTCTGTCTGCACTCTGTCATTAATTCAGTGGTCATCTGATAGTGCTTACAGTACAGTGCTTCCCTTAGGTTTACAGCTTTGGTGGTGGTGGGGGCAACCATGTAGAGAACTGTGTAAATAAGGTAAATAACACAAGGCTATTTAGTTTGTTTTAATAAAAGAACAAGATATAGTCCTGTTCTATAGGAAAGATAACGTTAAATGACTTCTGTTGTGATCTGGCGCTATATATTAATAAATAAAATTAACTTGACCTTCAAGGGGGGCCAGAGGTGCTGTTGAGGGTCCCCCCCCCACACCACCACCATATAATGGTCGGCTGCCATGTTGGTACAGGGCCACGCTGCCTCTTAATGCCTGTCTGTCCACAGTTAGAATAATAATTCACTGAATTCATTTTGGTCTATTTTTGCAGAACTTTGGTTTGTTACAGATCCAGAGCACTTCATGTAGATAGAAACACTGTTTCTATGACACAATGTTTAAGATGATCTTGCCCTTACATAGTTCTGTCTTACTTACATGCCACAGTTCTTTTACAAAATTGTTTCTAGTGAAACAGTGTTTTGCTGATTTACATTTTCATTTCACACATTTACAACGCAGTGTTTGCTTCCAGCATCTCAGCGGGGCAGTATTTGCTTCCAGTGTCTTAGGAGGGCTGTGCAGCTGCAGGCTCGGTTTGTAGTGCTTCTGGCCCTTTTCTTTTTTTAGGAACTGACACTTTGTCATGTTAGAAACATTCTAAAGAAGGATTAATTGAGATAAATTCAACATGTTGGCAACAGTAAAATATTGTAGTGTAATGTTATTTCCTGTTGCGTTGTTTTGCAGTTTCTTTCATTATAACGTCCAAAAGCAGCACAGATGGCCGGTGTTTTCTACTCTGTGAAGTAGCCAGAACTTCTCCTGCGGTGGTGGGAGAGAAAACCATCTTGATGTATTTGAAACAAGACTTAAATGTCATGACAAATACATCAGATGTGCATGGAGTGATAGAGTTTTTTAATAATGTGTTCTCATGTTCTCCCCACGCGAAAACAGGTCTAAATAGTCAATATCCAGCTTGGGCCCTTAGGCAAGGCCGTTAGCAGGGAGATGCCCTGCATCAAACCAAGCATCCCCTTTGCATTGCTAAGCTGTGTTAACCAATAACAGAGATCAGTAAAAGTTCGAAATGTGTCCCTATACAGCCGGTGGATAGCTTGGTGGTTAACACCACTGACGTTGGTGCAGCAGGTTGGGATTCGGTTCTTTGTCAGGGCACAGTATCAGCATGGGCCCTTAGCAGGAAGATAGATGCCTTGCATCAGCCCTTAATGCTATCCGCCTAGCGAGGTACTACACAAATGCTACGGCAAGGAGGAGTCAGGATGCCAGGAAATGGGGGAAATATCATCTTCTCCCCAACTGGAGATTGATGATCACAAAATTAGGCTTTTCTAGGATCATTAAGAGTAAAGGGTATGAGTAAGATCATGAGTAAGGTGAAGTAGTGAGAAAGGCGTAACTGAAGTCAGTGGTGTTAAGCACCGAGCGATCCACTGGCTATATAGGGACACATTTCAAACTTTTACTGGTTTGTTTCTCACATACACAACTGGTTAAAGACAGCAGCAGAAAAGGGGGTGCTGGGTTTGATGCACACTGGATATTGACCCCCAACCTGCCATACCAAAGTCAGTGGTGTTAAGCACCAAGCGATCCACTGACTGTACAGGCACATATTTAAAACTTTTACTGGCTTCTGCTCTTGGTTAATGCAGCTTGGCAAAATGATTTAGCATACCCTGACAGAGAATCGAATCACAACCTGCTGTACCACAGTGTGTTAACCACTGAGCTATCCATCTACTCTACAAGAACACATTTGGAGATTTTAAAAGATTAGAATTTATATTACTTTAAGTAAAGACGAGGACAAATGTGAACCGATATGTTATTGACAGTTTTCATTACACGTTGCTGCGGACACATTCCAGTCAGTAGGATACTCTATCATTTTAGCTTTGTTTGGGTCTCAACCAACTCTTCAAGTTCACCACATGCTTCACTATGATCACCAGCTAATTGCTAATATATACAGTATATACGGTCTGCTCTTTTTCTAGACAGGTAGTGTACTATGGGAGATTATCAGAGCTTTTTGTGCTGAAAATGTTTGCTGTGATCATTTTTCATATTGGCGTCACAATTACTGATTAACGCCGGTTACAGATAATGCAGTAATGGAGGTAACTTGGCATCTTGTCTTGGCTGTAGGCAGACTGAGTTTGTGGGTAATAATGATCCTGGACTAGGCTTTCACACCACTCTCTAACCCTCCAGGGGCTGTCAGTCTGCTGTCAGTTTGCCTCTGACTCCTACTGCGGTGTTCGTGTGTGTCAAGCTGATACTGATGTACTTGAGGAGGAGTAAATGTACACTGGGTAGTGTAGTAGTGCTCAGAGTAGGACATTGATCCTTTGAGTACTTGTATAGCAGCTTTACTGTTCTGGATGTCACCCTACTGTTACTTAGGCAGACTTGGACTTGTGTGTTGCGTGTTCAAAGTCTTGGGGTTTTGACTTTGGAGGCTGATACCTTTTCTGACTGGTGTTTTCACAATTGGATAATGGCAGCTTGTATAGCAAGGGATAACAGAAATCGCTTAAGTGTGTTCTCACAGCCTATCTGTAGCTTTGTCGCCAGCGGAGGAGTTAGGAAGATTTTTTTAGAGGTTAAACCTCATCTCTCCGCAGAATATTGCTGCCGCATTAGCATATAAATGTGCTCCTTGTGAGATGCATGTTTAATATGGGTGAGATTTAAAAGTATAATCATACACAAAGTGATGATGTGGCAGTGAATGGGACAAACATAAGACAGGGGAGGTGTACTGATGAGCTGTACCACTCGCTTTTTGGGTGAACTTTTGTGCTTGTGTGCCAGATTGCGGTTAGTGTACATCGTGTGTGTGTGTGTGTGAGAGAGAGACCTAACTGCCTGTGTGAATGACAGAGCAATCAGCAGTGGCCTCAACAGGAGAAATATACACATGATTACTAACCTGTATTCCCTCCCTCCCACCGTCCCCCCAACCCCTTCCCCTTCAGAAACCAAAGCAGAAAGACTGGCATCCTCCTGATGGCTTCATCCTGGGCCTGTGGACTCTAATCCTCCTGGTGTTTTTCAAGACATATGGGATCAAGCACCTCAAACACATCTTCTGAGGTCTCAGCTGTTTTGCCGCAGGACATTGGAGGATGTGAAGGTACAAACAGGAGCTTTAACTGAAGGGACATTAGGGGGAAGGTGCCGTTTGACAGGGTTTTTTTTTTTTTCTGAAAATGGAAAGGAGATGTCAACTGTTTGACCAGACTGTTTAATGCTATTGGTGCCTTTTTTACTTTGGGATTGGGACAAATACTTGAAAGTAATGCATCAGATATGTAAAGCTCCTACTCTGCATGGGCGTACCTTTAGCGTTTAGTGTTTTCTTAACTGAGCTCTAATGAAACGGACTTTGACTTATTTATTTTTGTGGCAAACGTTCTGCTTTGTCAAAGCATTCCATAATTGTGTTGATTTGGTTAAAAATGCACTAAACTGAGTCAGTAGATAAGAATTTAATTTATTTTCGAGAGTGTGCTGCATATTTCAGCAGCTGCCTTTTTGTTTAAGTGCTACTCAGAAAGTCTGCTTGGTCAGAAAAGGAAGATACGAGCTGAGAGGAGGCTGATTGACTGTGAGTGGGCTGTGGAGAGATTACTATTTAATGTCCCCTCTGTCCGTATACATTACACCCCTTGACAGTCATATCACACTTGTGAAGGATAACAATCGCACATAATCCTATCTTGTGTGATGGACCCATCCACTTTCCCATTCACCAAATTGCCCCCTCTGTGGAAACATCCATTAAGTTTCCTGGTCGTGCACTCCGCTGATTGTATTCTTGGTGATGGACAGCTATTTCTCGGCCATTCTGCGTTGTGCACTACAGCAGCGATAAGTGAGTAATAATCTAGTAAGATGCCGACCGTCCCAAATGAATCTCTTATCCTGGGATGTGCACTCCCTCCCTTTCTCTCCAACCGCTTTGCATTAGGCTCATTGTTTGGGGGAGTGACTGATGCTTGGAGCATATGGATCGAATCTGTGGCAGTTTAGTTTTCGGTGCGCGGACCCATTCATTGGGTGCCCACTGCCACTCTCCCTTGCGGCTGAAGTGGAAAGTAGATTGAGCTGGAAATGAAACCATATGTATTGGAAGGCAGCTGCTGCATCAGCCACCAAGGTCCTTTTTTATACATTATTTATGCAATGCTTATTTCTTCCCTGTTTCTTATTCCTCCTGCTCCCCTTTCAGAGACAGCAAACAAGTTTTATTTCCTCATTTGGTGAGATTTTGATGCCCTGATTAAAGATGAAACACTGAATCAAAGGAATGATTTGCATCTTTAACTGCCTGCTTTTCTTTTCTGACTAGATATTGAACTTCCTCAATTACCCTGTTATGCTATTTAAAGGTCTGCCTGGCAGAGCCGACAGTTTAAGCCTATTTAACACCACAAAGACAACGCTGAAATCAGTGCTGCTTTAGTTGACTTAAACACCTGATCTGTTGTTTCCTTACTGGAGTCATTTCAAACCATCCAGAAGAGGTTCTGAAATGCAGTTTCAGCTTGCAGTTCAAGTCTACTATTGTAGAAAGACAGAGAAACCATTGGATACAAGCCTCCATATAAATTCTGTGTATCTCCTCTGTCTTTACCCAATGAAAATTAATGGCAGCCTATCTCAAATAGATTTGTTTTTTCTTAAACCAAAATCAAAATTGACTCCAGCTCCTCTGAGCCCCCCGTTCCTACTTCAGAACTCGCAGATGCAATTCAATATACTCAGCCTTTCAGCATGGTGATGTACTCTCCAATCTCCTCTGTCTCTATAGTTGCCCTGTGCTAATAAAGATCACCGTTTGCCTTCGGTCACACCTAACTTGGACAATAGTAGAGCAGCTATCTCCAAATGGCAGGATGAGTCAGGCAGGATGCTCCGAATATGTCACGCAGGTTGTTCAAACAACGAACGGCATCACTAGTCACCAGCGAGTGCACACATGCACCGATTGTCTTTAGGAGCAGAACATCGTCGACATTAGCCCCATGTAGCATCCTGCTAAATTTAATGATTTACACACAAACACATGCCGTTTGAAGGCAGTGTGTGTGCGTCTGACAGGTTGTCCAATTTCCGTGGAAACTTGATTTCCAGCAGCTTGCCTGTCAGTGAGCCTTTGTAATGTCAGTCACTCCCAGGAATGATAATGCTAATTTCTGTCTTAGATTCTCATTCATCTGCAACAACAGCTGTGGCATAACTCGTGCTCAGCAGTGCTCGCTTACTTTATTTTCCCATTTAGGCGTCCTTAAACTTTGAGTAACAAAACAACAATAAAGGAGAAGAGAGATAAGCTATCACTTTGGTGGTGATTGCATAGACAGAGCCCAGTAATAAATAGGAACAGCTTTCCCTTTTCTATCCAGATTGCTTTGTTTGAAATTCATTCATTTATGCAAAGTTGATTTTACACCAAGTATAAACTAAGAAAGCAAGGAGTATTCAAATTGACAGTTTGATGCAAAAATGTATTATAAGCAAAGGAAATGCATGTTAAAACTGATGAGGCTGACACTTCTGCTTTGACCCTGGAGACAGTAGCTTTAGTAATAGTACATCTTTTATCAGCTACTGTTTTCAAGGTCAAGAATGAAGTTTCATTCTCACAAAGTGCTCAGAAAAATGGAAATTTAAGCATCTGCATTTCCATTTGGAAGAATGTTTGTTTTTTTCCCCCAGTGATCTTAAAAAGTCCTGAATTCAATATCTCTACCAAGCCTATAGTGGTATTAAAAAGTCTAAGTATTTTCTCTTGCCTGACTTGGCAGTAATGTTGGATATAATTTGACTGTCGGGGGATGTTATTCACCTATAAACTAAATTTGTTGTGATGGAGGACTGGCATTGGGAAGATGCAGTTTGGCATTGTGCAGGAAGCTGTTTTAATGATCAGACCTGTAGCAAACACCATCAGTACAAGGGCTGGTTTTACCAAACACTTAAAATACCTTAAATGTTTAATTGATAAAACCACCAATTAGTTTCAGAGGCACATTGCATTCACAAAAAAATTAAACTTTTTGGAGAATCTGATCTTGTAATTCACAATTATAAGATCTTTTCTCATTATTATGAGGTAATGCAGGGGCTACAACACTGCACAACTTGCCTGAAAAACATCAGTCTTTAACAAATTCTTTAGTATCAAAGTACTAATTCAGTGATAGTTGTCAGTTCAGCAAATATGAACTGTTAATAGCGAATTCTGATACTTAGTGTTCCAAATTTAGGCCAATGTTGCTGCCTACAGTGTAACTCACTATACAGGCCTACGATGTGCCGAGTTGGAAAGCTTCAGGACCTGATTGAGAATCATTGAGGTTTTAATATTTTGTAAGTATTTATGTAATTCTGACAGCACGTCCAACACTACATAGCAAAAGTGACCTGTTACTAGCTAATTTGGCATACCTAGTGTTCCAAACTGTAAACAAATATAGGCTAAACATGTTTGCTATGTGCTGTTGGATGTTCTGACAACCATCGCTGAATTACTTTGATTAAAAAAAGTTTATAAAAACCTGTCAATGTTCCAACCCCTACATTATCTAATTGAGAAAAGATCTCGTAATTATGACTTGCTATCTTTTCTCATAATTACAAGATATTAAGTCACAGGTCTCATATTTACGAGATGCGGATCGCCTAATTGCAAGAACCTAATCTCGTAATTATGAGACCTTTTCCCATAATTATGGGATCCTTATCTTGTAATTTTTAGATGGTAAGTCATAATTACTAGATAAGATCCTACAGTTTTTCTTCTTTGGTGAATGCAATGCACTTCTGTAAATAGGGGTGTAACGATACAACCAGCTCAGTTTGCTTCGATGCGTTTACGAGAACACAGTGAAACTGAAAACTAAAGTCAGTTTCTTCTTAAATATGTAAATTTTACAAAAACTGATTTGTTTCATTTTCTTATTTTAAAAAAATTCTATTATTATGTAGACTAGTGTAATTAGTGTGCGGCTAATGGCTCGTGTCGCTGACCCTAGTGAAGATCAGTGTTGACAGTTAGATATCACTAGCTTACTGGCCCCTCTTGTTAACCTAAATAAATGACCGCAGGGCCTTGACTTGATGTTTTCAATCCAGTTTTCATTTTGACGATCCATGGTGGCTCATTTCTGAATTACGACATGCTGTTCCAGGTATTGTCACACCCCTACCACCTCTATATTTTGTTGCTTACCTGGGCCTAGGCTCGCTGACCCCTGCTGTCACAGACTATGGATGGGGACGCCACCTCTCTGGTGGAGGCGAAGTAGGTGCAGGAGGTGGAGTGGTTCCAGTTAGATATCACTAGGATCACCTCTATGCATGTAACAAAAATAATAGTTAGTTGCAGCGATGACTTTTTTTTGTTGTTTTTTTGAGAGGGTTAGAAGAGGATAAAAACATTTAGTTTTCATAGTTTGTCATACTTTTTTTTTTTTTTAATGAGCCATCCTGAAGCAAGTACATTTTATTGATCTAGTAAAGCCTCAACTCTCTAACAAGTGAAGTGTCCATGACCCACTACAGAATTTTCCCTTTAACAGCTTGTTACCTTAATCTACGGTATTTTACTTCCCTATAGGTGCTGTGACAGTACTATTTTCAAATACAAAAAAAAGGCTTCTGCACTCAGTTACGAATGTGGCCAGGGATCTATTTGTAGCTCTGGGGAGTAATGAGAAGGCCATGTAGCTTTGCCTGTCTTTCATTATTATTGCAGAATGTCACAGTCTGATGTCACAACCAGACAGGAAGAGATGGACTGAAAAGTGGAAATAGCATCTGCTGTCAGTGGAGGGTGAAGTTAAGTCTCTTGCCCCC
>NW_018127894.1:256628-273457 GCF_001952655.1 Monopterus albus | reverse complement strand
CTGCCCTGTATTAATCTCTCAAGCCTTCTGCATACAAATAGAGGTCATTTATTAAGTGAAATGACATTTCCATCATGTGCAAATACAGAAGAAAGACCAACACCGGTGCTGACATGTCTGTACCGTAAATATGTGGCTTGAATCAGCAGCCAGTTAGCAAAAGAGACTGGAAACAGGGGAAAACATTTGACAGTGAGCCCCGGCTCTGTCCAAAGGTACCAAACATCACCTACCAACACCTTTAAATCTCAGGTTAACATGTTCTACTGGGTTTGTTTCTTCCACACACAAACTGAGTTGAAAAAACAGCAATTTGCCATTTGATTTTTGCTTTAAAACCAACTAGTTGCTGGCTCAGTTTATTGCATATTTACCATACAGACATGGAAGAGGAATAACTTTAATTAATGCCAAGCAAAAAAATGTCAAATGTTTCTCTGGTTTTGCCTCATGAAATGTGACGATTTGCTGCTTTTGTGTCACTGTAAATGGAATAACTTTGGGTTTTGCACTTTGACAATACAAGCAATGTGAAAATGTTACCTTGGATTCTGGATGCTTTTCATAATGTTCTGACATGCCATAGATGAAACTTGATAATGAAAATAATTAGTTTTAGCCCTAACCAACAAACAGGACATTCACAGATGAGTCAACATCGCTGGAAAACCAACACGTCTTTGCTACTGTACAAAGACAGCAGCACACAGCCAGGCAACATGCAGTAGCACCACTCCTGCAGCTATTGGCGTTGTATGTAAAGCAATCGTGCCTTCCTCTCGAGCGAGGCGCTGTTCTCGTGGTGAGAGCACCTACGTATCTGACGCACAGCATCTGTCCTCTCATTACAGAGGAGAGGGCAAAATCAATAGGAACTTAGCACCGGGATGCATCACTGAGATAACCACACGCTCAGCACTTTCTCCTGACTGACACTTGATTCTTATTCATAGAGAAAGAGCAGACAGGGGGAAACGGAGGATCTCAGAGAAGGAGAGAGGCAGTCTACATATAGCATATACTCCAAGTGAGAAGAAAGTGCACATAAAACACACGAGAGATGGTAAAGTGACAGATCATATACTCGTTGGTTTAACAAAAACAGAAAACCCAGTATTCTTGCAAACAGTGTAATTCTTCTGCAAAGAGATTCAGACTCACGAAAGCGGCAGCAGATGAATATAGTAGGATGGATGTCGCTGCTGCTTCCGAGCTCTCGATCTTAATCTCCCACTTGTCTTGTGTGACATGGCTGTGCATTTACATGGAAATCCAGCTTGTAGCTATATAAATCGCACTATTAACTGGTGACAGGAGCTGACAAAGCCTTATGATACATACGTACGGGGCCAGAGGAGGTGTACACGCACGAGATAAAACCTCCCCAGTGAATGTTCCACACTTGTCATTCAGCCAGGAAGTGCCGCGTTGCAAAGTTTGACAGTGGTGACACTTTAGTGAGCTTACAACGCACACATCTGAAAGGCAATATAAATAAAAGTTAGGGAAGTGAGGGACTTGAGCCTTCATTGTACAGCACAGGAGTTGAAAGAATTTCTTCCAACTTGATGGCTTCAGTCTTTGAAAACCACAGCAATGCAGTTTCAAAACAGAACATCTGAACAGTAATAATTGAAATAGCCAAATTTAAGTCAAACTGCACTATTATTACTATTCAGCTCCGCACTAGCTTGTGAAAAGGAAAACCATCACAACGCCTGTCAACAGTGAATCTCGCTTCGATTTTTCATCCAACAGAGGATTTGTGGAAAACCCAAAGTCAAGTTTGGATCCTCGAATCTCTCTAGTAAACGTATGCATCCACACACACACACACATATGCACAGACTGCGAGGATCCACAGTAAGACACTGCATGCACTGACAGCGGAGTGGGTGATGTTGCCTTCTTGTATAACCTAATTTTACGAGGTTCTCAAATAGGGACTTTGAACTGGTTCACCTCAGTAAACAAAAGCTGGGGCTGGAGAAATGTTCATCACAAATGTCCAGCAGGATCAACATGACTAAGTCTTCATCTGTGGTAGCTATTTTTCATGCCTACTTAAAGTTTTATACAGTGGTAAGGTTCCAGCAGGCCTCAGGGCAAACGTTTCCTCATCCTCAGTCCAACTCTCGAAAGGACTTTCTTCTTCCCAATGCCAGTCATGTCTTCCGGGGCACCATGGTTGCCACCGCGACTGTTCCCTCCAGTGTGCGGTTGGCTGGGAGAGGCGGGGGGCTCCAGTCCGGCTGGTAGAAGTGGATGTCAAACGTCCGTGCCCAGTTGGCGAAGACCCGTTTCTCTGTGATGAAGCGGTGGTGGCTACCCCGACGCCCACGTTCATGGGAAATGTACATGGCGCACTCGTCTGGACCTCGTGGCTCGTAGTAATGGTAGGGGACGGAGTGGTGCTGTGGCTCCCTGCAGGGGTGGAGAGAGAAGAGAGAGCTGACATTTTAAAAGGTTTTAATGAGTCACTTGAGTTTCATTAGACACCACAATGTTTTATCACTTTGTGGTGGGGGAGAATGATCTGCATTCATCTGTATGTCTTTGCAGGGTGCACACGGCCAAATTTAGCTTGTCTTAATAACTTTGCAATGCCATCTGCAGCTGAACACTGAATGAAAAATGCAAATAAAGAAAGTTTTAAAGAGCAGAACAACTTCTGTTTGAGTATGAATAATGAAAACTGCAACACTGGGGCCTTGGCATAATTCAGACAAGCTGGGAAGACATTTTTTCCACACAATGCATCCTCAAATCAAGCATGTCCATGATCTCTCTGTCTCTCAACGGGCAGCCTGTTTAACGGGTGCTCATTGAGTCTGAATACCACAACGCTAAAGTCTGCATCTTTATTGCTGCCCTCTACCTCTTCAGCCTTCTCCTTTAATAGCACTTACCTGTGTACATTTGAAACACGAGACAGGATAAAACACTAAGTTACAATAACTTTTTTCTACAGCGGATTCAGACACTTTGCTGCGGCACTCTGTGGTAAGCTGCTTTCATTTTCCTTGAGATGTGCCTAGAACTTGACTGAAGTCCACCTGTGGCAAACTGAACTGACTGGACATAGATTAAAGGGCACACCCCTGTGTATATAGGGCCCCACATTTCACTCTGCATGTCAAGCCCAAGGGGCGCTTTGTAGACCTCTGTGATAAAAATGTGGTGAGGCATAGATCAATCAGGCATTTATGGTAGAGCAGCCAGACTAAAGGCACTTTGAGTAAAAAACATATGACAGCTCACTTATAGCTCGCCAAACAACATTTAAAAGACAGAGGTAACCCCCCCTCCAAAAAGTCGCCAAAAGCTAAAAATGTGTGTAAATTTCATATGATCTGATCCTTTTCCAGGGATCAAATCATAGGCCAAATTACATTAACTTCTGCAGCAGTGGAAGTCTGTAAATTGAGGCGAACTATTCCTATGGGTGTCCCAGCAACACACTCTCTTTACAAAGGCAGTGTTAAAAAAGCCTGTTATTACATCCTCTGAAGCACGATTTGGAAAAAGGCCATTACCAGAGGAAGTCAGACCTTTTCAGACTTTCATCCTGTAGCAGGATAATGAGCAAATATCAAAAATAAAACCCCTTCAGGCTGTGTAGGAGAAAACAACTAGTCAGCTTCAGATGATGCAATCACAGCACAGCGTCCAGACCTCCCAGATGAAGATTGAAAGCAAAGCAACCTACACGTGCAAAACACCTCTAGCCACAGTACTGTCTATCACAACTATATTTGATTTCAGCTGTAGACAGAATGACCAAAGTGTGTTCGGCAGAGGGTTTACACTGATACCTGGAAAAATTGAGGTGGTCTAAAACCTCTGAACAGTAGTGTATATCTGAACACCGGGCACTGCACATCACCCTACGCTGAACCACGGCGGCGGTAGCATCACGCTGCCTTCTCAGCAGCAGAGACAGGGAGACTGGTCAGAGCCGACAGAAAGATGAATGCAGCCAAATACAGAGGCGCCCAGCCTGACACTGGAGTGATGGCTCACCTTTCAGCACAACAATGACCTGAGGCACACAGCCAAGACAACACTGAAGTGACTTCAGGACAAGTTCCCAACTCCCTGAGGGGTCTGACCAAAACCCAGATTTCAACCATCTGTAGATGCAAAGTACTGACTAGTTTGGTAACTGAGGGATTTGAGTTGATAAAAATCTGGCAGGGTTTTTTTTTTCATGTAATCCCTGAATCTCTTTGGACATACCGACAATGAAAGAAATGCAAAAATAAGCTCAGACTGGAGAAAAGCTGCACATCATCGCAGTGTTCCAGCATTCTCAAAACTGTTCATAAGAAAAAAGGAAAGGTGGGTACTTGCATTATTTAGAATTATTGGCTATTCACTAATGCCTTGGCTTCATAAATATAAAGCCTTCATGCCAATAAAGCATAACTGGCATGATGTTAGTGAGAGATGGGTTTTTCAATTCTCAGATCACATCCAGTCAAATCTACAGACTTCACTCCTTATCCTTATGAGAACTAGAAGGATTGTCAAGTATCAGTTTACGCCAACAAAACTAGCATTCTCTCTTCTTTAACACCAAGATGGAATGTGCCAAAACCAAAAAAAAATAATTATTTTTAATCAATCAGAGCCAGGAAGATACGCTGAACATTTTACTCTTTGTTCTTTTTATTGAAAAATCTAGTAAGATTTGTTCCTTGTCCAATAAAATCCTCCAATTAAAGAGTTGGCAGATGGATGAGACATGAACTGTAATTCAAACCATTAAACTCTGCTAATTAGGTAGGATGAGTTAGTCACTAGGAGCAAGACAGAGATGAAACTGGCTATGTATCCCATGGTGCTCTGCGTTTCTGTTACACAGGACCAGTATTGTGGTTATGGTGTTTCTCTTCCATATTCAGTGTGCTGAATCACGGATGGTGTGCACTGCACAAGGAATATAAAGGGGAGAGAATTCTCTACACTTCTTTGCTCAGATATCTATAGCAGCTGAACACACCTAAAAAAACTATACTACACAAAAATCTCCACTATGCTGTCACCATGGCAACCCGTCAGTCTGACCTGGAGGTTTTTCTTCTGGGTTTTGGTTTTGTGCTGCGGTGGTTACACTTCAGCGCTCTAATTACATTTGGTTTCCTTGTTGGTTATTATCACAAAATACTTCAAGCATTCATTAATTTGGTAATTATTTACCACTGCAGTGTCACCCACCAAGTTTCTTGTAAGAGTGATGACATGTAGAGAAACATTACTGTTGCTATCATCAAAACTTTAAATTTGGTGAAATTAAATCTTTTAGATTTTAGATTAAATCCTACTTTATGGGATGAAAGAGTATTTCATAGGGTAATAACACCCTTTAATATACACAGAATTAACTCAAAATACCTTGTCAAAGCTTAACTATAAAGGGAAAATGAAACAATAAATTGGTGAAGTACACCTTTAAAGCCAAGGCAGTTATCTCAGGTGACATGGTTTCTACAGGACAGTGTACTCATGATATAAAATATTTGATATTACTCCGAACGTTAGCAGTAGCTTCTACAAAATATTTTACTGAACTGGGGGAATCAAGCCACCAGCTACTTGACTTTGTAAGATGATGCAGCACCAAATGCTAACTTTTATCTCACACCGGAAAGAAAGAGCCAGTGGGTGGCATAGTCCAAATGAACAACAACAGTTTTTCAGCTTCTCTGTCAGCCTGGTGGAAATTCAGCATTTCTGATGTCATGAGAATTGTGGAGACTCATCCTTCAGTTAAAGGAAATAAACTAAACAAGGGATATTAATTCTTCTACGAGGAGTTTGTGCACAACTATCAAGGTAAATAAAACGTACAATGTTTATGCTATCCAGCTTTAGTGTTAGCTCAGCTGCTATACATGCTAAAGGTTTTCTGTCTTGTGTTGCAATGTTTAAGGTATCAAATGTACTCAAGGGACAGGTTGTAGTCAAAGCCAGCTGCTGCAGGTCAGTAAGGATGTTCTATGAAAACAGTGGAGTGAAGCTTTGGAGATGGCTGCCGCTGGCTTCAACATAGTCCTCTGGAGAGCAGTGTCAAGACAAGTGTATTCCTACAAACTCTGGGAGTTAGGATAAATGCTACCCTACCCTGGACTTCTTATACAGACTCTAATCTTTTCGCAGGCTTAATTCTTTAGCCAGCAGCCAGAGAGATGTTCTGTTTTTTAAGCAGTCATTCAGAGCAGACTGCTGTACTGAAGTACGACCTGGTTTAGCAGACTGTCTGTGAAATCACCTTACAATCTGAGCACGCTCAGACTTGCTATTAGTGTCTTTTCTGACTTCTCATGTGTTAAATGGAGAAAACCAAAGCCTGCCCACAATTTAGAAAGAACAAGTTGAGGAATTCTGTTATTCTTCAGTCAATACTGCTGCTTAACCACAATCAGTGTGGCTCTAAGTGAGCTTTCAAAAAAATCAGAGAATGTGTTGGGTCATGTGGACCTGGTACAACTGTTTTATATATTGGTCTCTTCATGTCTAGAAGTGGTGTCAGAATGGACGTATTAGCCTGACCAAAAACATTTTTAAAAACTGTTTTGGAAGAGGAACCACTCAAGCTACACTGCATCTTGCACTCTGGCTACATGTGACCTTATTTCCTATGTATGTGCTCCCCTTTCACTTCAGCTTTGTTCCAGTTCGTGGGTTGGATCTTTCTGCATTCCCATTCTGAATAATCCAGAATAACTCATAAGGGTGAACAAGGCCAGTCTTATCTGATCTCAGAGAATCTTAGAACTGCAGCTTTCTTTTAACTGAATTGCAGGGAACACAACTTTTGTATCCTTTGCAGCCCTCAGCAGCTGATAATCCATTATATGTTGGTCAATAGTTGGATGTTTTTGACATCTGTTGCAACTGCGGTGAATGAAAAACGCTGGGGGATATTGTACACAGCAGCAAACAAATCAAATAAAACCAAAGCAAAAGGGGTGGACAAAGCCAGGCACAACAAAGGAAGACTGCCACTAACTTAGGTAGTGTAGCAGCGAATTAGATTAGGTGAGCTGAATCTCCCTGATGACTCCACCTTCCAGTCTCCTGTGAGGAGAGCCTGGAAGAAAACCTGTCTGACACAAAAAGTTGTTTTCTTCTAAAACCTATGTAGTGTCAGTGCCATATTTAATACTTAGATATGTGCAAGATAAAGCCATATTTCACAACTTTTGCACTGTTAACACCTTCTGGTTCATTGTCCAGGGACATCTGTGGCCAGAGAAAGCAGCAGAGTGAGACCCCTGCTTGTTCTCCCTCACATGCACACAAAGATGAAAATATTATCTAGAATACTGTCATAATATTCAGGCATTCCAAAACATCTGCAGCCACGCTGACATTTTATTTATCTCCTGCTGCCTAAATACATTTACTGTTCTAATCTTTTCATCAGGTGGCTGTGCTGCACTGCTAGGAATTTGTATCCATTTGAAACAACTACATGTATAGCTCTGCTTTAAAAATGCCTAGTGATAGCACTTATTGGGGAGCTGGTGCTGATGTTTCACATTCAGCTCCACTGTCTCACCTGCAGAAGTCAGGGGCAACCATGCCGTAGACATTGATCCTGTCGCACAGCTCCAGGGCGATGGTCATAGTGAACCAGCCAGTGCTCAGCCAAGAGTTTGATATCCTCCTAGAGGGGAGAGAAGGAGAGAGAAAAGACATTTAGCCAGATTTCATGTGTGGGAGACCACAGGGATGAAAACTGAGCTGGATTTAATTTTTGGAATGTGATTAACTGAGATGGATCATCAGAAAATCTCACGGCGGTTTATTATGGCAGAATAAAGATTTATCGAAACCCAGAGGTCGATTTTCCCAACACAGAGATCGTTCAAGTTCCCTCACAGCTTCATTAAAATACAGATCCATCCTACATATCGACTGATACAAATGAACCCTGTCAAATAATCAACCCTTAATCAGAAAGTAGCCTTGGTGTGCATGTAGTGCAGAGAGCTGAGATGACGGCGTCCGCTATGACTGCCAACTTTCACATCACAGCTTTTAGCAAAGAAATGAGCACAGATCCGTTTTCTGAGAAATGCTACATATAAAATATAAAAAACAAAATGACATTGGATTAAAATATCTCTCTAAGTCTAAATGTCCTTCAGAGCGGTCTCTCCTGTAAGACTCCGGTCAGATGAGAAATATTCCTGTCGGACCACCATGCATTTTCTAACAGCAAAAAACTCTGGTTCTATTTCTTGACAGCAAAATAAATAAGGTCTAATAAATGGTTCCTGAAAGATGTTGTGATGAGAACTTTCATTTCATTTTATTCAGGCTGCAGTGTAAAAAATATTCTCTTTTAAATAAACCTTTGGATCATTTTTAATGAACTACCTTACATTTTTGATATGCTAACATACAGCATTTCTAGGATGTGTTTTACAGAGCTGATGAGTGTGAACTATGTTAATGGCCTGACTGAAATGACCCAAACTGAGGCTAGCATGTGTTTTAGCTCGGTAGCGGCTTAGCTCAGGGGAGGGCGAGGGTGGTTTGTAGATCACTGCCTCACTTTAGTCCACACTGAAAAACCTAAGACACTGTTCAGACATCCATGGTCCTCAGATGATGAATCATACAGACTTTTTTGACTGAGCGTTCCCCTGATTTTTCCCCTCAGGTAACACCATGAGGCTGACAACTAGGATGACTTGCTGTGAAATGTATCTCTGATATTCAATATCCCTAGAGGATAAAGATCAATTCTAAATCACTTTTGTGATCTCTTTTCATCTAACGCCACCATCTAGTCAAAACCTTTTCCTCAGCCTTTAAGAGACTACATGCAAAACAAATGACTGTGCCATCAGCCTCAGCTGTACTTGTGTGCAGTGTTTGCTAAACGTCTGCATGCTGCTGTTAGCATTTAGTTCCGAGCACTGCTGTGCTTCACAGAGCCGCCAGCACTGGACGCTCGGTCTCGAGTTCACAATGCAGCGGTGACAGAAACTTCATGATGCTGATCTGCGGCACACTGGCTGGGAGCCACAGCTGCAGTCACTGCCCAGCACAGGGTTTAGCTGTGGCCCAAAAGACTTTGGAACAATCAATATTCATCAAATCAATTTTTAAATTAGTTTCAGGAAAAAACAAACTGCAACACAGCTACTCTGGTTCTCTCACACAGTATGAAAACATTCAAGTAGCTGATGTAACTGGTTTATCATGCAAGATTCAGCAGGGATAAGTCTGAATCCTTCAGATGAATCAGGTGTGAAACTTATGCCGCCCTCTCTGCATAGTCGAACCTCATCTGTGACTGGGATTGTCACGTGTGACCAGTAGATGTATATATGCATCAGTTATCAGGTTCATTTCGAGATGGCCCCTATGGAAATATTAAATAAGATGAGGAGGGTTCCAAGATGAATATAGGTAACTTTTGCAGCCTTTATTACTATTATTACTGTTTCAACACGAACCTGCTCACTATATGGAAAGATGAGAAAGAAATTAACTGTGTAGGAGGAAAATCAGTTCTATTTTAATCACATTATAACAATCCTTCAATAAATGAAGCTGTAGTAGTGCCACATGTTCAGTAGTACTGTACCTCCACTAAATAACTGCCACATTAATCTATATATGTTAGTACAAGCTTTAACAACGTATTGCATTTTATTGTGAAAAGCCCTGTTGAACTCTGCAGAAAATGGGACTAAGGTTTTTTTCATGGACTGGCAAGTAAAATGACTGGCATTTTATTATGAACGTACTCTAATTCAATACTTTTGTAATTTATTGTTAGACTCAAGCATCATCTTGTCCAATGTCAGTTGGGATTGGCTCCAGCCCTCCAGCCCCAGCGGCGACCCTATTCAGGATAAGCAGGATAGATAATGGATGGATGGCACACTAGCAGCTGTGTGAGGCTGATGATTAGCAGTATGTTTACCATGATCACCATATTTTAGTTTGGGTTACAGCATTTGCTAATTAGAACTAAACATAAAGTACAGCTGAGGCTGAGTAGTTTTGCAAGTATCTGATCAGGAAATACTCATTGCACATAGTGAAAATATGACTTGATGATGGCTCTAGATAAATTGTAATCTACTGTCTGTCTGTCTTGAGGGGAGCATGTCTATATGAATCAGCTTTATAAGAATCAGTCCATCAGTCAGAACAGATATTTATTTAAAGCAGCGACCTGTTCAACATTACCACAAAGCCACGCTGCTAAAAATTAACTTTGCATTTTGTTTACTGTAGACTTTAAATGGGTCAAAATTAATTGTAAATTTTGGCTTGTATTTCCAGAACAAGCCATCATGTTTTTTTTTTTTTAAAGACGTGACGGAGAAAGAGTGAGGAGGCAGACGTTCAAATTCTAGAATAAGAGTATTTTGACACAGAGCTCATACTTTCTCAACCACCTCATCACCTTGCTGCTTTCAGAAAGCTTGTTACTGCTTGTTATCTGTTCCCACACATTTACACCAAAACTCACTGCAGCTGAGGTCCTAACTCGGTAAGACAGAGACAAAGCCGGGGCCTGATAAGAGCGGTCTTGACAAGAACAACTGGGCAGGTACTTCAACACTGCTCGCCTGCGGTTGATGAGGGTGACATGTTTGGAGTGGAGGGTTTATCCGTTTTTGTTTTTTTGGAAAAGGTGTCCAGACGTACTTTGTTGTTTCTCACAAAGAGAACAGTGTAGGGGGGCTACACATGTTTATCGTGTATATTCTGAACATCTTCCCTGCTTGGGGATTGTGGAATAGAAAACACATTCCTGGGAAGCTGAAGAAGAACCAGAAAATATTTCCCGAGTGTCGAAAGGGGATCAGGGGAATGTTAAAAACAAGACTCAGCAGCTGGAGCCAATCCCAGCTGACATTGGACGAGAGGCGGGGTCCACCCTGGACAGGTCCCCAGTCTATCACAGCGCTGGCACATAAAGACAGACAACCACACACACCCACATTCACTCCTATGAGTCACCAGTCAACCTAAGCTGCATGTCTTTGGACTGTGGGAGGAAGCTGGAGAGAATCCACACAGGCACAGGGAGAACATGCAAACTCCACACAAAAAGGCCCCGGCTGACCGGGGCTCCAACCCTGAACCTTCTTGTTGCGAGACGACAGCGCTAAATTTTCACATTCAATACTCAAATAAAATATTGGAGGGTAAAATATAAGATAGAAAGTGATTTCATACACAGACTTTGACTTTGTTTGGCTCTATTTCAGCAAATAAGCAAACAGCAATAACCTCCATGATTTTCCCCCTGTCCAACCCTTAATACAACATTGTGTTTGCTGGAGAAATGTGTGTATAGTCAGTTTGTGCTGTTTTAGTGTGTTGCCTAACAAACCAGACCTCTTGGGAGGTGTTCCAGAAAGCAGGTTTAACAAACTCTGAACTCTGAGTTGACCAACCGTGAGATGAGAAACTGCAGCAGTGAAAAAAACCCCAGTCAATAAGTTACCACTACTGCATTTTACTGAATGTGGCTGCAGACTTGATTGGCCTTAATGGATGATACAGCTGTAATCCTACTACAGCTATGTTACATTACATTTTTAGATACATGGATTTCTGTAATCTGAGCATGACAAAGTGCCTATTGGTAGCAGAGGATGAACTCAGACAGGACTTAAGTTTACATTAAATATAGTCCTCTGTCTGTAACCCTAGGATGACTGTAATGATGATTTTGGTGATTTAAATTTGATAAAGTGTCTGGGCTAAAACTGAGTGTACATTTTTTGGGGTCTATTTTAAATTTAAAAATCTTGGTTTAACATAATTTAATGATTGTGAGCAAGTTACAGTAAGACTATATGCCACTATATATCCTACTACATATTCCAAAACTCTATTTTCAACTCGGAGATTTCTCTAAACCTACTTTCTGGAATACCAGAATCAATCACTCTGCACTGGCTGTGTGACAGTGTGATGAATAGTGACAATGCACTTGTGTCCGACTTTCATTTTTATTAGTCTGTCCATGCAACAAACAGCAGTGTTGAGCCACACTGATGCTATCACAGCTGAGGCACAGACTTCTCATTTTCATTTAATTATGACAGGACCCAGGTTGTCTGGAGCATGTTGATTTGTTATGATGTCCAAAGATAGACACCGGGCTTTAATATGACAACAGCCCTGTTCTTCAAACACACACACACACACACACACACTCCTTTTGCAAATGAGAAAGTTCAAAGCACAACATTTTGTCATCAATCTGCTGTGGATGCACGGAGGTCTTAGTTAAGAGACGTGGCTAATCTCACTTAACTCATTTCTCTGTTTATGAACATGCAGATGAATAATGTGGTGCGAAATGTCAAGCTCTTACCTACCATGGCTGTCTAAAAAAAGAACATTAACAAGCTTTGAGCACAGATTCATCCCTGTGAAGGTGAATGCTGCCGTTCCTCATGTTTGTAGGTTAGTTTTGAAAATCTAACAAAAGTCCCCTTTTAATGAATTGTTTGTGTTTTGACCCTTGAGTCTAAAATCCTATTTCTCATAAAACCTGAGATTATTTTCAAATGCTTGTATTAAATAAAGGCGTTGACTGCTTTCAAGATAACAGCACTTAACACAAAAAAAAACTGCTCTTACCCTGCAGGCAGCGTGCATGAGTTCCTTTTAGGAAAATCATACGGGCATTCGATGTGTGATCAAATTAGTGGACTTTTTTTTTTTTAAGTGTAGCCCTAATTAGGAAGGCGAAAGCTGCTTAGAGAAAGAACTATGCAGCTGTTTAAGTTTTTGTTGTTGCATTGCATTTACTTCTAAAGGGCAGATGTGTCGTCACCGAGCTTATTTTGTCTGTTCTGCAACTGCTTAAAGGGAAAGGTTACACCGGGGTGTGATTAGATGTAATTATGCTAAAGCTGAAGTGAACTTCTGAGGACACACACTGTTACTCATGCATATTACTATAAAATATGTATTTTTTTTGTTTCATGTGAGGTCCAGGTTTTCCTGCAGGCATGTACAGTGTTCAATTTATACCTGACACGTTCAGCCCAAGTGACTTCAGTGATTGGAACATATTTAGTGTTGATTGCTAATTTAAGGCACTTCACTTTATCCATCTGTATCTACTTGATGTTTATGGTACTTGCAGACTGCTCACAGCTCCCACTTGTGCTGCCTCAGTTTGTCATATTCCTCGGAGGTGAAAAATTGAGAAGAAAGCTGACATGCTATTTGTTTGCAGTCTCTTTCCTAGCATCTCCTTCCTGCTTCAGTTCGCTTTTCTTTTTGCTTTTACTTTGTCCAATTTCCCCCGTTTTCCTCCCTCTTAACATGGTTGTAGGCCATTTGTTCTACCCTGTTACCTGGATATACTTAAAATGTATCATTTTAACTTTAAAACATTATGACTTATAAGCTTGTTTTTACATTTTGTATGTCATTTTTAATAAGAAAAAAAAAAGAGGTGATGCAGATAAATTCTTTTCTGACTGGCGACTCCTGCACTAGCCTGTACCAGTGAACTCACCGGCACAGGTGAGTTCACTCATTTTGGCTGATTAGACCTCTTTTCAGGTCAGTAAAGTGGGTTTCCATCCAAGACTTTCACAAATTTTGAGAAAATGTGCAAAAGAATTCAATGTGTGTTTCCATCCACTTCTGATGTGAACTGGAGACGTCTGATACATTTCCAGTTTTTTTTTCTTAAATGCTCAAGTTGACTCTGCAAATTAAAACAGGCATCTCCCTGCTTCCCTTGTTAGCGCTGTTGCTCCTCAAAAGATGAGACAAATGACACCTTTATCAGATAGGTTTGTTTCAGAAAACTGTACATCTTGTGACATCCTGCCTTTTCTAGCACAAGTTTACCAACATTCAACCTGAACAAAGGTTTTAATAACCAGAATAAAGTGTGGGGGTGTGCATGGCCCTTAAATGTTACTCTTACATTTAGCTGCAAGTAGGAGGGAATCTCTTGGTAAATGAAAAGGAAAGGAACCCTTTTAACTCCTAAGTCCACCCTTTATGGTATTGCTTGGAGTAATACAGGCCCAGGTATTGGTGATGTAGTTGTAAGAGACTAAGTGAAGGTCTGTTTCTGGTCACTGTGTCCACTTCAGGTCTGTGTATTCTCCACTGCTGCAGCTGTTCCTTCTGTATTGCACTGTTTCCCTGCTGAGGCTTCTGTTTTCACGCCACCTCAGCTTGTTTTTGTTTCAGGACTGCCAAGGCTTCAATTTTTTTCCAGCTTTTTCAACATCAGGAAAATTTACTGTTAAAAAGGATCACACCTGTGATAATTCGGTAACTTAATGATCTCTACTCAACACTTCAGCCTCCCACATACTTTGTCAACTGCACCACAATTCAGCCCAGATATATCCAATAGAAACCTAACAGTGCACCACTGTGAAGCTGTAAGCAATTACAATAAAGCATAGCAGGAACATCAAACACTGAATTGAGGAAAAAAAAAGGTTATTTGAAAAGCTAATTTGCCTCTAATCACCATTTGGGGCTGATTCTGGGTAGGCAATTTAACAGAGGATGCAGAGGGACACCTGTTTTTCATTGCTCCTCTGCCAGTGTTATTAAAATAGGTGGATGTGGCATCATCCCACACCATCTTAATTACCTTTTCTGAAATGGCATAACCCATAATTACAATTACAAGCTTGCAGGGCTGCCGATTGCACAGTTGATTGCTCTGCTATTGCTGCTCACACAGGCTCCTAATCCTTAACAATAGGATTCAGTTTTAAAAATTAGGTTAAAAAAATTATAAAAGGTACGGCATATTTTACATGCTGAAAACTTCCTTTAAACTCTTCTCAAACATTAAATAGATTTAGACTTTTAGTTGGAACACTTTCCTCCCTTCTCCTCCCACACTCCACAGAGCAGAAATGACCTCAGACACCTCACAGATGCTAATGCCTAAAAGGATGACAAACAGTGAATTAGCACAGTAACGGAAGTGGTCTGCTCACTGTAAACATTTACCATTACTGTATAACTACATATTCTAAAGGGTGAATGTTTGAGCACCTCACCAAATCCTCTACTCTGCAATTTCCCCCCCTGACATCTGTCTTAAGCTGCAGTCCGATTCAATCTCCAGCGACACCCAGGACAAAGGCTCAGACAAAGAGAGGGCGAGACAAACAGACACAGAGAGAGCGAGTGAGTGGGTGTGTATGGTGGCATTTTCATTAAGCATTAATGGCCACGGGACTGAGAACTCAGCTTGGACCCATTATATTTGAGTCATTTAACACCACTCAGCTTGAGAGAAGGTGTTGCAGTAACAAACTCAGAGCAGTGTCTAACTAAGCCATTTGTATATCTAAAGCAGAATTTTATTACATTAATATTTCACTTTGAACACTGACCAGTTTGAAACCTCTCTTTTGTTGGTGAATTCGAGTGGCTACAGGAGACAAAGTCTGAGATCTGAAAACCTTGCACGCAACAAACAAACATCATAATCAGCCACACTGTCTTGACATCTGGGCTTTCTTGTTGATGGATTTCATGTTTGATGGTCAAATACAAGTTTAATGCATCTGCAAGTTGATTTTCATAATGCACTAAAATACAGGAAATCAGTCACGTAGTATGGTGTGTTTGTTTTTGTAGTCAGCACTTGAACTAGATTAGAGAAGGTGAAACTACTCTGAAGCAGCAGATTGCATAGCATACACACATTGTACAGCGTTTGGAAGACATATGCACAAATTATTCATTTGAGGATACAAAGCCCTAATGACTGATATCATTTTAAATATGGCTAGATTACCCCTCAGTTGTCTGTCGCCGAGTAAGTTAAAGATGTTATGAAAATGTATCCACGTTACAAAGTACTGACTGAATAGCCTGAAGGTTAGTACTGTCAGGTAATACCTGTATGGAGCTGCTTCTGGAAATCTTTTCTTGTTTTCTATACGTAGGCCTGCTTTTACTGTCTTACCTTTACAGTGCTCCTCCTTTGGTTTTATGAAGCACAGACTGACCATAGAGTGTTTCAGTCATTAGGAATTCATTTGCAAACATGATCAATAATGTCTTGTAAAGACCAGAGATGAGATTTTGGAAGCACAAGCAGAGACCTGAATTCTTATCCACCAGCTTTTCAATTGAGCCACTTCACCAGCTGCATCTCCTGCTGCCTTCGTTTGCAGCAGCATCATGGTTTATTCTGGTGTTTTTTTCTATTATTGGTTTAAGAGTTTGGTCAATGCATTGTTAGAGAATAGTGAAAAACACTAAACACAATTTCTCTAAGATGTTGTCAAATTGCACATTGTGATTGAACAACAGTCCAAAATACAAACAGTTTTCAGTGATAGAGACAGAAAAAAGCAGCAAATCTCCCCATTTGAGAATCTTTAACCAACCAAGAGTTGGAATTGTTGCTTAATAAAACTGCTGAATAATCAGTTCATTAAATAATAGTTTGACTTCTACTTTACACTGTCTAAATACACCCAGTCACCCTTCATTCCTTACTGTTTTTATGAATATTTGTTGTGATGCACTGTGATGCAGTGACAGCCACCCCCCCAGACCCCCCCTCACCTGTCCTTGCCGGTCTCCTTCTTGAAGAGTTCGTCAAACTGCAGCATCTTCTGCCAGGAGATGATGTAGACTCTGAGTTTGGGCAGCACCTGGTTCATCAACCTCAGGTTGTTATACACCAGACCTTTCCCATCACGCCTCATGTAGCTGCTGGGGCCCCAGAAGATGAATACCGTGTCCTGGCTGGCGTTGAGTAGCTCGTGGCGACTGCGCAGCACCCGCTGCATGCTGGAGTGAGCGATGACACGCAG